>NW_011887816.1:346593-364509 GCF_000806365.1 Fopius arisanus | reverse complement strand
AAATTCGAAATTTTTGAAGAAGTATCAGGGGAACATGACAATCAAGGAGCTATTCACTGAAATTTTCACTGCAAGTGAAAAATTCGAAATTTTTGTAAAAGTATCAGGGGAACATGACAATCGAGGAGCTATTCAGTTTTTAACCATTAATTCGATTTATTAGCCAGTTACAAAAGAAAAAATTGCAATTATTAAAAAAAAAAAATGATTGACGGCGGGATCGAACCCGGGCCGTCGGCGTGATAGGCAAGCACGTTACCGCTAGGATAACGCATTATTACAATAATTTAATTTCATTAGGAGTATATATATTGAAAAGTTATTGTTATAAAACATTTCAAATCTTGCAATTTCGCTGGATATCTTTCCGATTTTCAAATATTCAGTTTATAAACGATATTTCCATTAATTAGTCATTAACAAAAAACAAAAATTAGAATTATTTTGAAAAAAAAAAAATTAATGACGCCGGGATCGAACTCGGGCCATCGGCGTGCTAGTCAAGCATGTTACCAAGCAGACAACGCACTCTTTGCAATAATATATTTTCATTAGTAGTATATATTCAACATATTGAATAATTTATTTATTTGAAATTCCACAAGATGACACCCCAGCATTGCGTATGGCGCCCTCTCTCTCTTGGGGTGCGGTACAATGCCGGTAGTGTTACTCAAACCCCCAGAAGACCCTCTACTTTAGTCAATCCTTGGTGCCATTCCAAACATCTCCAGGGACTCCATGTCTCCGGGTCATCCTGATCCTAGGGAGTCAGACCTCCATTTTTCATCATCTCCGAGGAGTAAATCATTCCAGCAGCCATGCCAGCACCAACGGACGTAGCTACGGTAATTAAATCGTATTCAAATTAAATTGTCGACAGCAATCACCAGGAATTCTAACCTGACACCCGCAGCAATAATTCCTCAATTATTTAAAAAGCCTAGACTAAAAATATCGACAATTAATTTCCTGTGGAGACTTGTCACTTAATAAAATTAATGAGAATGCCTGATCAGGTCCGGATGCGTGCGTACCTGAGTCTGCCGCTGTCAGAGAGATGCAGAGAGCTGGCAGTCCTGATTGACGAGTCGAGTACAACGGAATTGCAGAATGTCTTCCCCCAGCTGATCGACTCGATATTCGGATTGTCAAGCAACACAGGGTGGGGCCTCCACACGATTAATCTCCGAAAGCATCCCCAGGAGTACGAGGTGTTGAGCAACTTTCTGGGCCCACAGGGTCCCATATTTTCCCTCTGCTACAAACTCCTTCCAGATTGCTACCTGAAATATGATTTTCCAGTGTCATACCTGCCCACCAAGATCCAGGTGATGCTCGAGGATGGAATTGTTCCCCCATTTTATTCCGACAAGCTCAAGGACGAGCACAACAGTCGAATGCCGTCAGCTTTATCGATGAATCCATTCGAGTACTACATCTTTCATTTTGCCTATCACCTGACCAATCCCTGGCTCCAGCTCCAGCTGTTGGAGAACGTGTGGATCAACTGGGAGACGGTGTACGTGCAATTGGCGCATCTGTACTTGTATCATTTTTTACCGAGAGATAATTCACCGGTTCTGCCGATAATTGGGCCTTACGTCAAGAAATCACCACCCAGGAAGATCGTGCATTCACCAGAGACCAAGAGAGTTCAGACTCCTAGACTCCTGAGATCAATGATCCTGTCACCTAGTACAGCTCATCCTCAGGGAGGGCCTCAGCAGCAGTGTCTGCCCCAGGTGTGGCGGAGTGAGACAATTGTCCAGGTATTTTTGGACTTCTGGCTGGAGTACACAGAGGAAGAAAAAATTACCTCCCAACCGTTGACATCTACCCTGTCCTCTCTTCCACGTCGTCATTCAATTCACTCTGGTGAGCACATACGTCTGGTGAGGGCCTTCATAAAGACACTCCACGAATTTGCAAATAGCGCAATCGGTGACAGATCAGCGATGGACGAGTTGAAGAGAATAATTTTGCCATCGGTCCAGGGAAAGATCTACACATTCCTCCGGAAGGCCATTCACCACTGGCCCCTGGACAGTTCGTTCCGCCTGATCCTGGAGGCATGGCTCAGTTTCATTCAGCCCTGGAGGTACGTTCCTGAGCTGTCTTACAGCCCACAGGGCAGACCTGAGGACGAGGACAAGGGAAAAATTCATGATCCCCAGAGGTGGATGTCATTCGTGGCGAATAATCTTCTTGCTTACACCTCGATATTCCAGCAGTTGCTCCCCAGGTTCATGAGGACTGATCTCGTTGCACCCAAGAATGCACTGATGCTCTTCAGGGTGACCAAAGTCTTCTCCCAGCCTTATTTACCCCAGATGCTAGCTGAGGCTGAGACCTACATGGATGACAACATCACCAGGAGTAAAATATCCAGCAATCAGTGGAGTGCTGTTGCCAGGCAGCAGATACTCGAGCTCGAGGGACCGTCTTATCAGTATTTACCCATGTTCTCGGAGTCAACTGTCTCGCAGATCGTCTGGTTTCTCAGTATCATCAAGCAGGCCCATCTCACTGCCACCAGTATCGTTGAGGCTCTGGAGAAGAGGAACACCGAGAAGAAATTCATCAGGACAATTTGGGAGTTCTTCAACGGCGAGGAGCACAGCAATGATGATATTGGATTGGCTGAGAGGAAAAGAGTTCCTGGATTTTTAGCCACCTCTCAGCAGCAGATCATCGAAATCTTTCAGATCAAGGTCGAGGATATCCCACAGGTATATTTTTATTAGTCACAGGTGCTGGAGTATTTTTTTTCTGGAACAAGTGGGATAATTTAATGATAATTTTAATGAAAATTATGTTTGCAGGTGGCTATCGTTGCCGATCAAGAGTATCATGACAGCATCCTGTCGGATTCATTCTGTCAATCCCAGTGTGAAGGGGCTTGCGTTGATGGCAGCAGACCTGGGGTTTTTGTACCCATCCAGGAAGAGAGACAGCACTGCAGGTACATCGAGTACATGGGAGACCCTGAGCTACTCCCTGTCAGGAGTAATGAGTGTGAAATTCTTGTCAGATGGTTCTACAGAGTGTGTGAGGTCATCAATTCAAAGGTAATTATAAATAATTTCAATCATATCTCATTATTTAATTATATCGATTTTTGGGGTAATTAATTCTTTAATTGTTACAGTACAATCTACAAATAACGACTTTTTATAATCGAGAGGATTTCGTTGGACGTCTGACGAAGAAGATTATCCAGCCACCGACGACTGTCAGGCAATTACCGAAACGTGTGAATGGAGGGTTCACTGGCGGCTCCGAGAAAATTATTCCACCTAGACTGTCTCTACGGATTTTTGCTAGTTATAATTTTATGACAGCTTTTTTAATCTGTTTTATTCTCTTACGGATCATCGGTTATGGCATTCCTGGATCTTTATTTATTGTCAGTTGTTTATGGATTTTTTATATTATCATTGGGGCTATTTGCGAGCCCTGGACCACGAGATCGAATGTCAATAGATTTGCTGACAATACCCTGGGATTTTCCGGGAACTGATGGAAATTATTTCGAAATTAATGCACCGCGGAACGAAAGATTTTCGTTTCTTAATCGTGAGATTTTCTCATTAACCACTGGGTCTAGGGGAAAAAATCAAAAGACATTTTTTCTTGGGAATCTTATGGAGTGAAAAAAAGTCTTATGACATTTTCCTCTGACGTCATTGGTTCTCTAGATAATTAGACAATTAGGGTAATTGTTCACATCGAAAAAAACAGAAACTCAAACAGAATTTCCATTATTATTTTAATTAATCAGTCATTATCACTGATTCATTAATGATACGAATATTTTTATAAAAATGTACATTTGACAATACAATTTTGTATCATAATTCTGGGCTACAACTTCCGGTGGTTTTATTCTCCTGAAAATTCGAAATGTGAGTTAATTGGGGAAATCAACAATCCTCAGGTGTCGGTGGAAGGTACAGGTTTTAATTAGCTACACTGGAGCCACTGGATCCTCATTAATCATTATTCTTCTCGTCGACTCAAAGAGTTTATCGTCTCGGGGATTTATTTAATGCGATGATTGAGCGGTTCAAAGACACGTCTCGAAATTGTCAATTGCACAGCGATTGATTCAGCTAGCAATTTAGTCCTCAGCTATTTTCCAGTTAACAACAATGAGCTGCAAGTGTTCGTGTCTCCACTGGAGGCGAAACCGCGATTAATCCACACGAAATTCCCAGAGTAATGGGGATTAATGAATTTTTTTTTTTTGGTTTTTATCAATTTTTGGTTTTGGTTTAGGAATTCTTTAGCATTTTTATATTCAAAAATTTATTTATTGTTTCAGGATTGAAGATCTAGACAAATAATTGTTGAATCGTTCGTCTGAATTTTTTGAAATCGATCCTCTGGCTTTTGGTATCAAATATTTTCGTGGGGAAAACGAAATGAGATATAAATATCGATTCCCAAAAATCGGAACTATTGAATCTAGGAAAAATATCTACGTGGAGTCTATTTTTTGATGACCTATTTCTCCTCCCCGTAAGCATACCCAACAGTAACTATAACTGTAACTAATTCCAGTAATTAATTTCCGAATAAAATACTAGAAAGAAAATCTTATAATCCCCCAGCCATTTTAACTGAATACAAAAAAAAATCTGTAATTCAATTATTTATTTATTTTTCCACAGAAAAAATATTGCCGCAGCCCCAGGAGCCGGTGGAAAATTGAAATGATTGTACTCCGTGGATTGAATTTTATTTATCGAATGGAAACAGCGAAATAATTGAAATTCTTCTGGAAGGCACCCCGCGACGTGCGTCGTCCCCTCGCCATCGGCAGGAGAACCCAGTGTCAGTTATCTCGCGACAGAGTAAAGCAGCAGACTCCCTCCAGAACGATAAAAACCCCCCACGTGCCGCGAAAACCTACCCCAATTAATTTCCCCCTGAAATAAAAATTCACCCCATCATTAAAACCGGGAGTGAACCCCAAAAATGCCGGAAAAAATAAAAAATCCCCAGGACAAGTCCACCCCGACGTAATCCCACTTAATTAAACATCCTAATTAACATCTAATGGATAATAATAAACACCCTAATAATGTGTCATCAATTATCAATACCTGGACAATCAATCCACCAGGAGGTAATCGAAAAATTCTCTAAGAGACGAAAGAGACGACTGAAAACTCATAGTTATGAGTTCCTACATGAGCACCAGTGAATCATCAATCAGAAATAATTCATCGAGATCTGATCTGAATGTACCCTATGCTATCTGTGAAATAGTTGTTGCTGTTTGTGCTGTTCTGGGTAATGGTCTGGTGATAGCTGTTTTCAGTCGTGATAAAAAATTGAGAAGAAGAACGAATTACTACATCATATCACTGGCATCTGCTGATCTACTTGTTGGACTATTTGCTATACCATTTGCTATTTTAGCTAGCATTGGTTTACCGAGAAATCTTTATGCTTGTCTCTTCACGGTATCGGTACTCGTTGTACTGTGCACTATCAGTATTTTTTGTCTTGTTGCTGTGTCCGTTGACAGGTACTGGGCTATTTTGTATCCGATGGGATACTCCAGGAATGTACGCACCAAAACAGCTGTAGGTATGTGACATTTTATTTCCCATGGGGAGACAGGTGCTTCCGATGACATGTAACGTGAGATGTTGATCGATAATCGAGGGAAATTAATTCTGGGGGGAATTAAAATTTATTGGACTCGTACCCAGAGGTAAATTCAGTTGCAATTGCAATTCCTATGTAATTCCCTCGTTACCCAGGCAATACATTTTTTATTCAATTAAATATGCATTTTTATCATATTTTTCTTAGTATGTGAAGATGAAAATTCGTGTAATGAAAAATTTATGGAATTAATTGTCTTCAGGAAAATTAATTTTTCAGGGATAATCTGCGTGTGCTGGATTGCGGGTACTCTAGTTGGATTTCTTCCCCTCCTGGGGTGGAACTCCGGTAGAAAGACCGACGAGAAATGCATTTTTGTTGAAGTTATGGATTACAATTACCTCGTCTTCCTGTACTTCGCAACTATAATCTTTCCAGCACTCCTCATCGCCGCGTTCTACGCCCACATCTACCGCGTCGTCATACAACAGGTACCCCTAATCCGTAATTAGTCCTTCAATTAAATTTAATCACCAGTTGTCTATGGTTTATGTTTATTGTTTACACAAATTTATGAAAATTATTCTCAAAAAGACGTGACAAATCAGTTGCAGCAGGTGATGCCGATCAGGCCGATCTCTTCCAGAGGAAGATCTAGATGTCGAGTTAAACTCATGAAGGAGACGTCTTCGGGGCCGATAATGCTCCGACTCCTGGGGGCAGCTCAACGACGAGATGTCAAGGCAACACAGAATCTCTCTAGGATCGTTGCATTTTTTATAATCTGCTGGTTTCCTCTCTACACCATCAACTGCGTCAAGGCCTTCTGTCCTGATTGCTACGTCAATGATTTTATTCTCAACTTCAGTATCATTTTGTCACACGTCAATTCCGTGGGAAATCCCATACTCTACGCGTATCATTTGAAGGACTTCAGGGCGGCGTTGAAGGCCATCACCTGGGGGCTCTTTTTCCCCGGGAGAAACAGCGGTGGGGGGAGAGGGGTGGGGATTTCCTCGCAGAGAAAAATCGTTGGGGGTTCACCGGTCCCTGGACCTGTGACACCGGCTCCTGGGGCCTGTCCTCGGGGTGGGGCCTGTCCTGGGGATGGGGAGCGGAGCACGACCAAGGGCGAGAGTCATGTACTTTACGTGAAAGATGAGGAGATCATCATCGAGGCGTAAATTAATTTGAAGTTGGAGATTTTTTTTTTTTTTTTGGAAATTCTCGCGTTTTTCGAGGCGTTTTTTTTTGGTTTTTCGGGGCTTGGGTCGCACGCTCGATTGATTTGATCGGGGGATTTAATTTTTGATGAATAATTAATTTAGTGGTTTAATAATCAAAATGGTGGATAAATGTTTCGTTTTATTTGACGTAGAAATGTAAGAATTGAAATTCCCCAATTGATAATTAAAAATGTGAGAAAATCCTATTCACCGGAAGTTTTGAATTGATTAGATCGACCGGATGTCCGTCTGATAATGAATCCAACGAGTGAAATTTCGTGGAACTGCATTATCGCCAAGAATTTTTTTATTCTGACCGAAAAAAAAAATTTTCAATTATCAAAATTTCGAATATTCAAGACTTCAGTCAATTTTTTCTGAGTTCTCGCTGAATATCTCTGGATCCAGAGGACATAGCGAAATTTTTATGATGACCTTTTTTGTACCCCTTAATGAGCCCGACGAAAAAGGTCCTGACGAAAATTTCGAAATCCGCCGTGAATTCCGAGGAATTCGCGGAAAACGATTGGAGTCGAATTGAATTCGTGGCGCGAAATGTCAGATGGCGCGAATTTTCGCGCGCATTTCGGTCAGCTGTTCCCAGCAACAAGTTGATTGCTCCGAATGCTGTCTGTTGAAAAGGGAGAATAAATAATATTGAGCATGGAACCCTGTGAAATAGAGTTTCTCGGTGAAAAAGGACTAGTCAGTATTGTTCCTAATTTTAATTTTGATCCCATTCACTTGATTTCGGGAAGTGTTGGGCCCTTTAGGGCTGGACTCCCGGTGAAGGTGCCCATTTGGCTAGCCGTCAACCTCAAGCAGAGGCAAAAGTGCAGAATAGTCTGTCCTGAATGGATGGAGCCTGAGAATCTGGAACTTCTGAAAGAGAACGAGAAATTGTCCAAGTGAGTCCTTGCACGTTATCTCCGTAGGCACTGACCCCACGCAAAAATGTCAGAAGAATTTTTTATCCGGAAGTTTATTGACCGCATAAAATGTTATATGACATTTTCTCGTCAGACCACTCCTCCTCGAAATAATTCACAATTTCCCGAAACCAGATAACACTCTAAAAATCGTCAAGTCGAGCCAACCTGGTGAGTTTTTCGTAAATATCTCCGAAACGACGAGAGACATCAAAATTAGCATCATAACATTTTTTATAGCTCTCAATTTTCTCTCGAAAAAATGACTTCTCGAAAATTCCCCGATCTCTGTCAGTTCCAGAGATATTCCCGAAAAACTCACCGCAGTCATCTTGTTTTACATAATTACAAGATAGAATTTAATTGATTCTCCAGAGTATTTACCGAAATGCCACATGACCATTACATGGACGAGGCCCATATACTCCTGGGGGCAGCATCCGATGATATTCCTGATGTTGACAACATAAGAACAGCCATCAAGGACATCTGGGACATGAGAATGTCTAAATTACGAACTTCCATCGACGAATTATTTAAAGATCACAGCGCAGTCCACGCAATGTTAAATAATCTAACAGCAATGGAATTAAATGGAGCAAGACCCCTCCTGCCCCACGCCATGGATCAGCTGATGAGGATTCGAATGGTCTGACTTAATTAATTCTCTATTTTCCACAAACAATCATATTTATTTTACAATTTTTATTTCCAGAGTGAAGAAACTGGAAAACGTTCTCAGCCCTTCCAAGACAGCCATCAATCCGGACCCTCGGGGAATTAATTAAAAAATAATCAATTGTTTATTATTTTGATGTTAAATTCGGGTGTCAACATTTTTTCGGAGCCATCAGTCCATTTTATTTTGAAAAATCTCGGGAATTGGTGTCCGAGAAATTCTGGAGTAATTGTAGAACCGAGAGTAATAATTCGATTTTTTATTCAATTTATTTATATTTATAATAAACTTATGTCTCTTACGTTACATCTTACATTCCGCTTTACATACGGTCACTAGCATCACTCAATCACATGTCTATTTGATCAATTCTAGCACAAGTAATTATCGTTATTATAAAAAAAACTGTACAGTAATGAAAATGATATTTACATTTGGTCGATTTCAAAAAGAAATTGAATCTGACAATTTCCTCATCAAGTAATTATCAACAATAATTTCGTAACGACAAAATAATCTTTTCATCGAGAGAGAAATATTTTCTGCGATAAAATCAAAATGTATGCAGAAATTGAAAAAAAAAATGTACAGATAATTTGAGTCACTTAAACAGCCACAATTTTACTGGGATCGACCTTGACCCTGATAAACATTGTGTCGTCCTTGACGAAGTGTCGTTTCTTCACCATCTCGTGGGAGATGAACCTGGGGAATCCAAACCCGAGGGAATCGGGCTCTCGACTCGGTCTCTGAAAATTTTTCCAGGTCGGATCAGGGATGAAACTCTCGACGATGTTGCACGCCTTGTCAGCCTGGACAGTCTGATCGAACATCGTGAACGACACGGAATGAGAAAACGGCCAACGGAGAAGAGCATCGTATTCCCCAGGCAGAATCTTTATATAAATCGACATGTGGCTGCCCTCCCCAGTGCCATTTCCATTGAGAAAAATCGACGCCTGATAAACAATAAAACATTAATAAAAACATGTCTCAATTTTTTATTTATAAATCCAATTGATTATTAATATATTCAATTGATTATTAATATATTCAATATATTCAAATAAATCAATGTATGCATTGAATTTAAAATAATTTATCGATGGGGATAATTTATTTATCCCGGTAAACATTGGACTATTATTTATTAAATTGATAATTATCTGGACGTGGGTAATTTTTACCTGCAATTTGTATCCGTATTGACTAGTGTAAAACGGCGGACTGATGAGTTCCATTCCTTCTTTGGTCTTCGCCTCGGACATTTTTGCTGTGTAATCACTGATTTTCCAGATTAATGTCCCAGTGTAATTAAGCGATAGCTTTCCCATCGCTGATTTTAGGCTTGTTATTTGGTGCTGCTGTTTAGTTACTACACTGCACATGAGACTCAGGTGCATCTTCGTCGACTCCTCCATGTGTTTGTCCAGTGAAAAACGATTTCCCTGGAGAAGATGTTCATGAGTCTTCAATTTTTATTGTCGATTCGGGGAGTAGGTTAGTACAGAATTATTTGATTTAATTACAGAATAATTCTATGGAGATCTTGAAAATGGTGGGATTTACCTTGAATCTACAGCCAGCGTCTTTGAAACTGCAGGAGAGGAGGTGCGTTGTGCAGTGATCCTTCAGGTGAATCTCCAGGTCCTCTCGGGGTAGCACTGCTGTTTCGCATCGATGGGGACATGCTACTGGAAATCTTCCGCATTTTGTGTGATGATTCCCCAGAGTATCGAAGACAAATTCCTTGCTGCAGTATCTACAACCCACCAGTCTCTTGGCGCATTCCCCCAGTTTGTGCTGATTTAAATATCGCCTCTGGATTTTCATTCCGCATTTGTTCTCGCAGTAGAGGGGCTCGTACCCGCAGGTACCCGTGTGTTTCTGAAATTTTAAATCAGAAATTAAATTCAATTCTCCATTTTTTTTTTTATTTTTTATTCGTCTTTGATGTTACAAAATTTTTTTTTTAATTAATTTTTTTTTGAATTTTGAATTTTGAATTTTGAATTTTGAATTTTGAATTTTGAATTTTAAATTTTAAATTTTAAATTTTAAATTTTAAATTTTGAATTTTAAATTTTGAATTTTGAATTTTAAATTTTAAATTTTGAATTTTAAATTTTGAATTTTGAATTTTGAATTTTAAATTTTAAATTTTGAATTTTAAATTTTGAATTTTGAATTTTGAATTTTAAAAAATCGACATTTGAATTTCAACTGTGAGAAAAATTGGGGGAAATGCAGGGGAGGTATTTGTTGTGGGGGTAAATCAATTGTTTAATTGGATTGCATAAATTTTTAATGATTGTTTTATTAATTATACCTCCAGGGTTTGTCCAGTGAATTCTTTGGCGCAGAAATCACAACGTGCACGACGTTGTGCACACGTGTACTTCAGGTGATCCTCCATTAGAACTCGAGGGATCATTGCACCGCATTTATTGCTGCAGGGGACTGCGTCGTGTTTGCAGGTGTTTAAATGGGCCTTTAAACAATTAATAATAAACTATCCATTAAAGAATTATCGGGAAACAATTCAATTCAATTCAACGAGACGAACTGAGAGGAAATCCACTCGTACACAATTTTCACACAGAAATTCTAATTAAGCAACAAAATAATTGATAATAATAATTATTATTATTAAATAATAAAGACAATTATTCGTGGTAATATCTATTAATAATGGTCGTAATTATAATTTAGTGTGGGATTGTGCAGAGGCGGGGATTTAAATTGGTGGATGAAAAATCAATAGCTGGAGGTGAAATCGGTAATTGTAATTGTTACCTTCAATTTGCGCAATTCATCCGACCACTTGCAGCCGTCCTTATGATGTATGCAATAAACAATCGATCCCATAATAGCTTTCTCTGCCTCTAGGTCTTGAAATGTCTGGAAAAAAAAATATTACTTCATGTAATTTCCGAAACAAAAATTATCCCAGATGTGTCTGTCATAAACAATACGATCTTTTCGATCTTTTTTCAGAATAAGGGATTCGGTCCGGGAGGTGCCACGCGGGTGGTCCCTGTTTTAGAAATGAAACCTATTATTATGCGGACCTCCTCGACGATTATGTATTTTTTTTTTTTTTTATTAACATATTTTTCATTTAGAAATGAAAATTGGAATGAAAATCGGTAAATCGAAATTTCCCGGGACCGAAAGAGAAATTCTCCATTTTATAATTAATTCGATTAATATTCATCGATTTTACGGTATCATTTTTATTTTTAGTTATAAATAATTCGTTAACAATTTGATTAGCAATTTTTTTTTTCTAATTTATTTGAATTAAATAAAAAGTTTATCCAATGAAAAATCGGATTTTAATGAGATAATATTAAATGATAATGATTTGAATTTTTAATTATATTCTGGAGTAATTAATTAATTCAATCGCCATTTTGAATTCCGTAAAATTACGGCTATTGAAATAATACGAAAAATCGGTAATTCCCGGTGAAAATCGGGTGAAGAGAATTTTCCTGGAGTTTTCCTGGGGCAGTCCGCGAAAATAAATCCCTGGACAGATCCCAATACAGGTTTATACCCGTTTGACCGGTGGAAACAGGCGCAAACCTGCACGACCGGCAAGGTCGTAGAACCTGACCGTTGACCGCTGATTAAAAAAACCGGCATCCACGAAGAAAACGTGAAAATTCCATTGAGAAACCGAAACCCGAAATCGGAACTCAATTATTTATTTTAATCCAGTGTAATCGTTATCAGTAACAATTACCGATCACCAGTGAACAATCGATTCATCTCCAGGATCATGATTATTCCCAGGAGACGAGTGGTTCATTCTCCGATGTTGCACAAGGTCGAGGAAATTTTACTGTGTCCATTTTCTGACCGATTTTCTCTTTCACTCTTACCGATCTTTGATTTTACGAGTGGAATTTCAACGATTTTCGTTTTAGGTCTTGATATTTGGGACTTGTTTATGCGGGGACTAGACGATATTTTGCTGTATCAATCGTGGAATCTGATGTGACGTCATCTTGGAGTAACGGTCGGTACGTTCCACTTGTGATCGGTAAAAATTTCATGTGCAATTCATTTCGGATTCGATTTTTCCGTCGACTCAGGGTATTCCATGGAATCAATTCAAGAAATTGAGGTCAGACAAAATCGATTTTTGATTGTTATCACTTTTTTCCAGAAATCGATTACCAGAAAATCAATAATCAAATTAATGGTAATTGATTCAAATCGAGGGACTTCTCTGACCTTCTGCGTTCATGTTTATTCCAAATATTTCGAGTTCATTGAATTCTCAAAACCGATTTCAATGGATTTCCATCGATCATCAGTCACCGATCTACCGATTTTTTAAACGAAAATTTCCCTTTTCTCGGTATCTGATTCAATGGCTGTTTAAACCTTGAGAGACGTGACTCAAGTCCTTAAAAAAAATTTTAAAAACACAATTTCCAACCGATTCCCAAGATAATCACGAAATCCTGAAGTATTTCGAGTGGATAATATTATCCGGATGCCCCGGTGGTTCCAGGCTATGGAATTCCGAAGGGGGAATGGAACAATACAAGTCGACTTCCGTCTGCTGAGGACGAGGTTTTGTTACTCCAGGAAACGAGCAGAAGTCCAAGGGCTAATTACCCTCCCCCACGTTAAATATTTGGATAAAAAAAAAATGGCAAAATTGGGGAAAAATCGCTGGATTCATGGGAGAAAATTGATGGCCTCGAGAATCGGCTGTCCCCTTTTTGCAATATCCCTGGGGCCCTGAGGATAACATTCATGCCATCTGTTTCGCTCGGTTCCCACGCTTCCGTCAAGTATTTACCTCCCTCTACCTCTTCCATTCCCTCTCACATATACTAACGAGAAATAACTATTATTACAGTCCTCTACACATCGACGGGAGGGATTACGGCAAACAGCTACACACCAGGAGGAGAGGTTCACTACATCCACGAGACCGCACCTCATCCTTCTCTATTTTCCTATTCAGTGCTTCACCTTTATTATGTGCACTGAACTGACTTTATTGCATTCATATATTAGTATTAAAAAAGAAGGATTGGATAGGTTAGGCTCAATTAGATTTTTTATTTATTAATTATTCAATTTTTGTCATTTATTCCATGGAATGAAAAAATTTCACTCACACGTTTGAAATTTATTGTTTTTAGGATAATAAATTGAGAGTAACGATCCTGTTTCATCGGTGGATATCCTAGCTACTGGAGTCTAGTGACTAGACAAAAAGACAAACTGGAAAAAAAATGGTGGTACTTATAAACAAACCTCGTCAGCAATGATTGGTGTCTTGTCCATGATATTATCGTTGATAGGACTGGGTGGTGAGACAGGACTTGAGCTGGGGCTGAGATGAAATTTAGCGGATTCTTTCGTTGGTCTTTGAGGTGAGACCCTGGCGGGAAAGCTCAGGGTCTTGGTCCACTGCGATAATCCTCGCACCATATCAAATAATCACCCGCAAACACTTGACCCAAACGATAACAAATCGGTGAAACGTTCCACTTGGAATTTAATTTCCAGAAAGTCTTGGTAACAATCAATGATAACACTTGGTGAAACTGCGGCTTCACGCTCCGACAACGCGTGTATCCGGTCGAGGTGATTGCATCGGCTTGATGATAAAAATAAAAGGTAGGGAAATTGGGACTCAACTTGATGGAGGATGATGTGTATCGGTTGGATTGCTCTCACTGACTGAACAACCGCAGCCACCAGTCAGGACCTAGCTGAGGAGAGAGGCGACTGTTAATTCTGGTGAAGAATTCTATCCCCACTCTGGAGACAGGCCACACGACTCCATCAGCTCCAAGGGTTCGTCATCACTCACACCAGCAGAACCATTCACAATGAGTAAATGGACTAATGCCCAGTTATGAACACCGAAAATGTCAATTCAATTGAAATTTCTCAAGGGAAAAATTCTATTCATTCCCTGGAAGACATTAAAAAATATTCGATTCTCGAATAAATTCTCTAGGGAATCCTCATGAAGAAAAAAAATTGATAAATAATTGATTATTATAATTAATCTGGTGGGTGGGGAATTGGCATCGTGAGAGCTCCGCGGTTTTTCGCGAATATCTCAGAATCTGAGAGCCGTTGGATTATTTTTATGAGAACCTTTCTTCTAGAGCAGAATGAGACCTACAAAAAAGTTTCTATAAAAATTTTTCCATCTCCTATCACCTGAGGGATATCCAGTGAAAACTGATTTTACTCATCATCTCGATTGAATTATTTATTTGCAAATAAAATTGGGACAACAATTCACGTTTATTTCGTGGGACTAATTTAAAATGGTGTCCACAGGGCCCAATGCTCCCCTATAATTATTATAATTCAATATAATCCGATATTTTTTTTATTCAACCAATGAAAATGTCTCGATGGATTAATTTAATTGCGGGGACTGCGAGTTTTTGTTGCGTCCCACATGAGCCAGAAGTAAATAATCAATCTCAATATGTACTTTAACAATAACTGAAGGTTGGGGTGCCTTAAATTTCATTTCTACCAGCATATGCTGTTGGGGACCATCTGGTGCACAGCCCCTCGTGGAACCACTTACAATTTAAGTCCCAATGTTTCACCTTTTGTCAGCGACAAGTTTAATTGATTGAACGCTATAAATATGGGATCAAGCAGTTCCGTCGGATCTAAATCCAGGTCTTGAAATTACGCCATTCGACCTCGACACACCTCTCAATGCCGACACATACCTGGACTTTACGGTACCTCAAGCCGACGAAATCGATGGAATTTCTCCGGGATTTATTGATTCGAGGATTTCTCTAGGAATTTTCCAAATACTTGAATTTTTTATTCAACCTCACCATCTCCATACCATCACAAAAATAAGATCGATTCAAAATTTGACGGGATTGAAATAATATATTTCGTAACTAGTGCGGAAAAGTGATTTTTCCCGAGTGGTATAGAGCGTGCGGAAAAGGTTCCTTTTCGGTACATCGTGATGGGATTTATTTATTTATGGGTATGAAAATTTATTTTTCAAAAAACATGGGAGGTTGACGAAATCTGCGACGCATATTGAGTCCCGGACCGGACAAAGAGACGGGTTTTAGTGTCACGTAGCAGATAAAACGTGCACCTGGAAAAATTGAGGTATTTGAAAATGCCTCATCTCTATATTTCACCAGGAGTGGGGGTCAGGGTGAAAGAGAGCATCGGGTGCAGCTGTCACAGCAGCTGCCGGGGCCCTCACAATCTGGTCAGCTTCCCTCCGCCCCCACCACCATCCACATCTCACCTCTTTACACATCCCATTTTTTTTTTACCGCTCTCTCTTCTTCCCTTTGCGTGTCCATCGTAGGGTGAAAGGTTCCGAAACACTCGAGGGTCTTGAAAAAACTCGAGGGCTGCCGAGCGGAAAGAACCCATCAATTTTATAAAAACGTCGAGATTATCTCTTATCGAATAAAAATGTGGAATCGACCATCTCTATATTTTTTTTATCAAGAATATATTTATTTGATATTTTGTATATATTTTCTGAGGTCTGCGCGAAATTTCATGCAACGAAACGTGCAACGGAAGTTGCGCAGTGGTCCCTACGCCCATTTTTGCGCAATATCTTCATGAAGATATGCGCAGTAATGAAAGAATTGTTGTTTTTTTTTTTAAATTGATATTTCAATCGTAAATTCTCAAAGGAGTTTTGGTATTGGAGGAGCAAATTCCCTTCAGGAATGTTAATCTCATGTTTATTCAATGTTTTCGGTTATTTTCTTATCGCACATTAGGAGGATTAACCGAGAAGGACGGAAGTGGCATACTGGGTCAAAACATCGTGATGTTATGACTCAACTCCGTTATTCATTAGATTCAAGTGTTCTTACACTCAATCCCCATAAACTCCTGCTAATGACAGACTAAAACGTCCAGAAGACTGAATAAACATATCTATAACGGTTGAAGATAATACAAAATAAAATACCACCAGCGGAATTCCACAATTATCTATTTTTGGTAAATTCGAAGGGGTTATGTCAAAAAACAGACACCGGGGAATCCCCGAATTTTCCCGCAATTATTTTTGCAATTCAAATGAGATCAATCTCGTGGGATATCCAAAATTAATTAATCTCTGGGAAATGTTTTCTTAGAACGTGCGATGGAGAGGATAATCTTAGTGTCAAAGGGGCGTAGAAATTCTGGAGAATTCGGGGGCGACACGTGTTCAACTGATGGTGGAGATGCTTCATCCCTCATTTCTTGTGGAGATTCATTTTCTCGTATGGGTATATGAACCATTGGGTGGAATGTGCTGGTCAGCTGGGGCTCGTTGTAAAGTTAAACTTCCTGTGCCTACCAAGCACATCTGCTCTTCATCGGCAACACTTGTTTTTCCAAAGAAAAATGTTTTCCGACACCGAGAATATTTTTCGGACATCCACTGATTTTTTATTTGAAAAAAAAATTGTTATATACTTGTAAATAAATATTATTGTTGTTAATTCATTACTTTTACTGTTAGTTAATGAATATGATTTATTGTAATATAATTGTAAACAAAAAATTGAATAAATGAGGTTGAAAAAATTTTTAATTTGGGATTTAATTGGTATTTTAATTTTTACCGAGAATTCTTTGGTTTTAAATAACAATTAATTATAATTATATCGTGGATCAATAGTTTTTCATTATAAATTATCGAGGGCATATTTTACAGGGCAGGTACCATTTTTTTGTCATTAGTATGCGATAAAATTTTAATGCGTTATTAAGTATGAACTGAATGATGAGACTAATGGATAAATTTTTGTATAAATAGAGAGAAATCGTTTGAGGGATCTGTCAATAATTATTTTTCAATCCGAATAACAACAAGTGAAAATGGTATTCAAATTTTTGTGTCTTGCACTTTTTGGTTGCACTTTTGTTCAAGCTGCACCGCAACTTAATGGAAACGCAAACGTAAGGAATTTTTTTAATAACTATCCCTCAATCTACGAAACTTATTAATTAATTAATTAATTGAGATTGTTATTTTGCCCGGTGCAAGTTAAAAATTTTTAAAGAAGAAATTCTTCTTCGAGGAATTATTTAATTTTATGGATGTCATTTGAATTATTAATCGATTAATTAATTGGGAATAATTAATAGGGAATTAATTGGAGTGAGTGTCTTTAATTGGAATTTAATTTAAACTTAGATAATTGGAAGTTCAAATTATTTTATTATATTGGAAGTTGGAGAGTATTTACTGGATTATAATTAATATTATTTGGTTGTAGGGGAATAATTTGGTCAAGCAGGCCGTCCCTCTCCCATTGGTCGAAGCAAATAATTTCTTCGATTCACTGCGAGATATAATCGAAGTCAAACGGAAATTTTGGGATGATGTTTTGAGTGGAAATCAACAATCAAGCACCACCGCAAAGCCAGAGGAAAATAAAAAGGGAAATGAAAATAAAAA
>NW_011887816.1:345368-346348 GCF_000806365.1 Fopius arisanus | reverse complement strand
AAATCCAAATGAAAATAAAAAAGAAAACGTAAATGAAAATAAAAATGCAAATCCAAATGAAAATAAAAAAGAAAACGTAAATGAAAATAAAAATGAAAATCAAAAAGAAATAAAAAATGACGGGGCGAATAAAGCGGGGAATCCCATGGGAGACGATGCCCCAAAACCGGAAGCACAAATGAATCCTGTCGACAAGGAACACGCGGATATTACAAAGAAGTTAGTAATCGATGTAAAATCGGAGTTAGACCAAATCTTCAATGAAAAGTTGCAACTTCTAGAATAATAAATTTGTAATTTCCCCGAATTAATTAATATTACCCAAAATGTATAAATAAATTACCGAAAGTTGTCATAAAAAAAATATTCAACAGAAAAACATTGACGTATTAATTAAACAAGTAAATAAATTAATAATTCATTGAGGTCTGTGTTTTCATGTGACTTTTAAAAATTTATTACGTTTTTTAAAGAATGAAAATAATTTTTTAAAAGATTTTTTAGAAAGTCTTCTTTTAAAAATTGTAATGATTGTTGTTGTCGATTGTAATTCGTTAACAATTGATGCAAGTGTTGGTTTAATGCAGGTCGGTGTTGCATTTAAAGATCAGGTGAAAAGGCCTGATTGACAATTTCTCCACAATTTTTTTTTCATTGCCCGTCGGCGAGTGAATAATAAAATAAATAATGAAAATGCCAGGGAATAAATAAAAGTTCTTTTTTTGATTTTTTAAGAGACTACCGATTTTCTTCATTTTTTTTTGTCCGCAATTTAAAAATAAATTCCTCCATTTTTTAATAATTTTATTTGTAAAATCACCGGAAGGTGTCAATGACCCCGTGATTATCCTCAGGGGCTAGATTAATCCTGAAGGAAAAAATCCGACCACCTGAACCTCTGATTCCGCCACATGCTCCGCAATCGTGACCGAGAATACCTGAGGAGATCATCGCCGAGGCAGCTGGTGCCAACAGCTGCC
>NW_011887816.1:342573-343671 GCF_000806365.1 Fopius arisanus | reverse complement strand
CAAGGGAGATACCGATTTTTTTGTAGATACCTTTTTTGTAGATCTTGTGTTTTTCGATAAATAATGTTTATATGAAAAATTCGCTGTGCCCCTCCAGTTTCGAGATATTTGATTTTTTGAGGTAAGACACTTGTAAATAATTCTAATTAATTATTCATCGCGAATTATTTAATTATCATTTCTCCGATTGCATTACAGATCTGAAAATAATTAAATAAATTATAGTATTTACTAAATATTGTGTGGAATAATTTCAAGTTCAAACTCCCGCCGAAATTCTGCGATTCCCCGACCAATCAGAATTTTCGAGGCAAAAATATTCATTCTGTGGATTTTGTTGATGTCAACACCTGCCAACAATAAACAATATCTCTTTAAATTTCCATTTACAAAATGTCTTCCGAGATAATCTACAAGGAAAACAGAATTACCTCCAGAGATGAAAATATTTTCGTTAAATCAGGTCTAGTTAATCTTTTATTTATTTATCCATTTCTCCTGTGCCTCAACGCAATCATTTATTTTCCAGATAAGGGGAGAGCAGTGATAAGAGCTTCTCCGAAGCCGAAATTCCTGTCTTTTCCGAGATTTATTTTCATTATCAGATCAGTTTTTCTTCCAGAAGGCTTTCCTGATAGCGTGCACGGAGATTACATTCCATATCAAATCTGGGACACAGTCCAGGTTAGATAAATAATTATCACCCAATTTATCAAATGAATAATTAATTGAATAAAATTGCAGGCATTTGCCAGTACAATCCTGGGGATCCTGACAACTCATTCAATTCTCATCGGAGTTGGTGTTGGAGAATCCACAGCAACACCTCTAGCTGCTACAATAGCCTGGATTCTGAAAGATGGGGCTGGAATGATTGGGCGAATTTTATTCGCCTGGTGGAACGGGTATTTAATAATCTATTCACTCAGGTCTGCCACCTGGCAATTCAAAACGCATTCTCCAGACAATTCTCCACCGTTTCTCCATTTTCTATAATCTCTAGAAATTCCTGAATCGTCAGATTGACTCGAGAAAATAAATTCTCCATTCTAGATCTCGACTCGACGCACAGTGCAAGAAGTGGAGAATTTTCGCTGA
>NW_011887816.1:341535-342361 GCF_000806365.1 Fopius arisanus | reverse complement strand
GTCAGGGCCCTGAGACTTGATTCCCTGAATGAGGATCGACTGGCTATTCTTCTGGATAATTACACGAGACATCAATCCATCGTTGGGGTTGAAGAATGCAATAAACGAGAGTCTCTGCTCCTTTTTCAGAAACCTTGTGAGTCAAAATCCTCGGAATTCAACGGAATTCCCGTGAATTCCAATAAAAAAACGTGGAGTTCAACCAGAAATTCACGAATCATGATATTTTTTTAGTTAAACAATTCTGCGGCTGTGAAATTAAAATGGGAGTGACTCTCTCACCTATTCTCCAACGAAAGACCACAAGTCTGGATTATATCATCAAATTGAGGAGTCATTTTCGTAATAAGAGGTACATGATTGTTCCTGATGTGGAAAATCGACGAATTTATGTCGGACTGAACGAAAATGTCGAGCCATCGGATGTCCTCGAAGCATTTTTCCATTCTTATCGGTGCGGAATCGAAATAACGTCTGCAGATTGTGGAAAAAACGAGGAAATTAATGAGACAATCTCCAGAATTATTGATAACAAATCCTCCGTGGACTTCAAGTCCTGGCATAAACTCCTGCGAGCGAGTGGTGAGTCCTGGTGAATTTAACAAATTTTTTCAGTCATCTTTTTGTTTTTATTTGCAGATTGGAAACAAGAGATTAATTTGCTGCCAGTGGGGGAGTGGAGGGCACGTTGGGACTTATGAATTAAAAATTGATTTTTTATTATTGATTTATAAATTCGTGTTTGGGCGATTGAAATTGTTTTCGTCTCGAGAATTAAAGAGATGAATTTTTAACGAATGTTTTAGAAATAATCGATTAATTTATT
>NW_011887816.1:339203-340640 GCF_000806365.1 Fopius arisanus | reverse complement strand
GAGATCATCACTGGGTGAATGATATTAATATTTAGTATTAAAGTTAAATAAAATAATATAACAATAACGTACATATGTTTATTGTAAAAAGTCTCCATGTTAATCGTGGGTTTCTCCGTTGGATAATTATCACTCCAGATGATCTCCACGAGGAAGGACCGAGGGTCATTGTCGTCGCCAAACTGCAGATACAATATTCATCAACAAATCATCGATAATTAATTTATTAATAACAAACCTTGTACTGATAAGTCGTTGACGTCAGCTGTTTGAAGGCATTATCTCCTTCATAAATGGAGAGAAGCACCTCTCGCTCCTCTTCCTGGAGCTCTTCATCACTCATATTATCACGAGACCCTCTGCCCCCAAATTGTTATAACAATCTTTAAATATTAATTGTTTTAATACCCAGTGCCTGGGATTTCGTGGCTCGGGAACAGATTCAGTGGTTGAGGTTAGGACGAACAGCTGATCGAAAAATATATCATGAAAATTGAAATTCATGGGCTCATTAAAATAAATAAATCATCCTTACAATAATCAATAAATAAATAAACAATGGAGTTGGTTTAATAAATCGGATTTAAAGTCACAGATTCACTTTTTAAATTCAATAAAAAATTGTTAAAATTCATGAACACTTAATTCACTGGGTTATATATATTGTTTATAACTTTTTTGTTGTTAATATTATTGTTGAGTAATCGATGTTGAAGAGGTAATGGACGAGGGATTTTATTAGTCGATGAAAATGGCATTGTGTGGGGCACATTGAACGAGTGTTTATGTATTTGTATGTATTATATGAGCAGAAAGTATTTCTTGGGCTGTAGTTATCCAGAACTGCACGTCAAGACCACTTGTTGCACTGTCATGCCCACAATTTTTAATTAAGTGATTGTTTAAATAAAGAGTGACGAAAACCGTGAGAACTGGAAATTATTCCGGCGAAAATCTGAAGGTAAAATCATCATTAATCATTCATTCCATAAATACATAAATAATAATACATAAATAAACAATAAATGAATAATAATTATTGCATAACTGTTTAAACAAATTTTATTATTAATTTTCAAATTTCCAGAGTTTTAAACTCAATTCTTCATTTTTTATTTTCAAATCATTCGTCGGTCGATGAAAAATTCGGATTGTTTTCAGGTTTTTAATTAATTAGTTGATTAATTAATTAGAGGATATTTTAATTGAGGGCATGGAGGTGTCACTGGCAGTGATTATTCGGTTTTTAAATTTTTATTTGCAATTGATGAAGTTTGATCTAGGGATGGAGTAGAAAATGTCCATTTGGTATTTGTCGAAGGCCGGGTTCTTCATCACGAAGTATTTCCAGTGGATGATCTCGATGACGAGGGTAAGGAGACCTAGGGAGTAGCCGATGCCCAGGGCCACGAGAGCTCCGTGGAGCTTGTGGAGATT
>NW_011887816.1:283062-338683 GCF_000806365.1 Fopius arisanus | reverse complement strand
AAAAAAACGAGTGATCGCAATTACAATTTCATCGACTCGTGACTTGAGCGGTGAATTCCGATCCATTCCAATGGCAATCGGCATATAAATCACGCACTCCGACATGATGTGCAAATTTCTGTCCCCAATGACCCGATCCCGACGACTCGACCTCTTCATCTGCATTTCCTCCAGCAGTTGACGTTTAGCTCTAGCTTCCTGGAGTGTCTGAATATTCTCATAATATCCAAAGGTCCCATTAGCAACCCTAGCCACAGCATCATCCTCCCTGTGAGTCAATTCGAATCTAGAACCGATTTCCGTCAGATCGGGATCGAGAGATGAATAAAAAATTTCTCGTTGCTCATGACTCCATCCACCGAGTGAAATTTTGCTCCTCGCTAGTTGCTTCAGGGTATCAATGGTGATCCTGGGGAATATTTATAATATTTTCTGACCACAGGAAAATATGACGAGAAATTTTTCCATTTTTATTTTACCTCGCAACAGGATTGGCAAGGGTGGCTGTCATGCTGGCGCGATATGCCACAGTAACTAGAATAGAATAAAGCAGCCACCAGCCGATGAAGACCCGGAGGGCCCAGGGTCTTGGCATCCTCGGGAGGGATACCTGCAGCAGCATGCTGTACGTGTACAGGATGCTGTTCTGCATGTCAGTAAAAATACTCAAGCCTCTCATCTCCTCGTTCCACTGTCTCCCAGGTGATGGTCCTGGAGTTCTCCTCAGCACCAACGATCTCTCTCTCGATATTTCCACTCGATTGATCCCGGTCATTCCTGTTTTAACGTGGGGCATTATCTCCTTCTGGTAGAATAACGCGAACACGTGGAATGCCAGAGCCACTACCAGAAGAATCAGAATTACCGAGATCCAGGTGTAGAGTCTGAAAGATTTTTGGATTTTACCGGATTTTTATCGCTGGAGCACTGGGGATAGTCACCGAAATGGAGATATCAGGAGCTTCCAGGAGTTGTCGGTTAATGATTCTGGAGTGAGAAATGTCAGGCACTCGGAATTGTAGGGATAAGACAGCTCCAGGAGGTGGGAGTGTCTCAGGGTGCTCTGGAGGTCTCCCAGGAAGAACTCGGCGTTTCCATTCTCGGCTTCCCCCAGGAGTCCATTGTAGCTCCCGTTCTCTTTTTTTGTTCCCCATTTATCGATTTCGATCCCGTCAGGACGATAAAAAATCGGTCTGAAGAGCAATTTCTCCGTGAGGACTCGCAGGATCTGAAAAAAATATTGGAAAGGATTGAGGAATTAATTCGATTTTATTGATTTTATGCGGAATCGAGGGACGGGGTTGGATGAAGGGTGGATTTAATTATTTAATTAGGATTTTTGGAATACCTCGAACTCTACTCCTAGGGCTTTCTCGCTGTAACCCTCAGGATTTTTATAGAATTGTCTGGAATATTGGGTGACTGCGGGGATATGTTCGAAAACGGCAACTCTGAAAGTAGAAAAACACTGGAGTGCACGTCCTCTTCTCCTGGGACAAGCCGATTTCGCGGATCGGTACGATAACTACGAATATCTGCGAATCTATGAGAGATAATGAAATTTTCATTGGGACCTTTCTTGTAGCTCTCATCTCGCTCGATGAAATAGGTTCCGATGAAAATTCCGCTATCTCTCTTAGATTCCGAGATTTTCATTAAAACCTCGTACACCTCCTCCAACTGAACTGCACAATTTTCTAAAAGATCGACTGATTTTATCTCGGAAACCGTCGATTTTCGGAGAAAATATGAAAATACCTTTTTTATTGGAAATTTCGGCAACTACAAAAAAGTCCTTTACTGTTTCCGTCTCCCATCGACAGGTCTCGAGATAAATCGATAATTATAAAAAATGTGAAAATCGACTTGTATCAATTTATTTCGGAATTGAATCAATTATTCTTCAAGTACTTGAGGCGTTTTTTTTCCAGCCTCAGGGTTTCATTCGTGAAAGGATTATCGATATCTCGATTAATCATTCGATTTTTGTACCACGTGTTGACGTATCGAGTCTTCACGAAGTCTTCCGCACGAACTGGATACAAAATCGTTTCTAGATTAAACCACTCCTTCGAGGATATCCTGTCAGACTTCCTCACCAGGATCGAGAACCGGTGAATAAACACCACATTTATAATCCTGTTCCATACATATTTCATTTCCCCATCGAAAAGTAGATCGTCGTAAACCAGAAGAAAATTGCCTTGCGCGTTTATCAACCGATTTCTAAAAAAAATCAACTTTCAGCCACAAAAATCCCGTTATCTCCCATTAAAAAAATCCAATCACATTGGATCAAAACGATTTTTGTTTTCCCTCAGAATTACTTCTCTGCGTACTCCAATAATTGCGATACTTGCAGTCCATTAGCGATCAAAAAAACGTAGACATCACAGGCGTCATCTTTACTCTTCCTGAGAATTCCTTTTATTTTTTCCCTCGGCGGTGATAGTTCCTCGTTCTCTCGTACATAAATCTGACGAGAAAATCGGTCAATCGGTCAATCGGTAATTAAATAATGAGAATTATAGAGAGAATTTTACTGAATAGTAAGGAAGAGAATTTATCCGCCAGTTGAATCGAATCGATTTCCGGTAGTGAGGATCGATCGTGAAGACAATGCACTTGCTGCTCTGCGTCATCTGCTCGAGGAGATGATCCAGAAGATTTTGCAACGGCTCTGGGTGATTAATCGATTCGTCCAGGTTTATCCTGAAATTAAAATTAATGCCCATTATCGATTTTCTCCGGTGGAAATTCATATCTTGTTTATCGATTCACCTCTGGCCTTGAATAATCGAACAATCAGTGATGCATGTGATGAGGAATACCAAAAAGAACATTTTTTTTTTATTTTAAAAGTCCTGGTTCTCCGATTTATCGATCGTCTCCGAAGATTAAAAAATCGTGAAACGCCTGAATCGAGTTTACAAAACCCCACCGCAGTTTTCGTGGAATATCTCGGAGTCGGAGAGAAATGGGAAAATTTTTATGGATACCTTTTTTGTAGATCTCATTTCCCTCCACAAAAGATGTCCTGATAAAAATTTCGATATCTCCTTCCCATCGTGAGATATTCGCCCTGATGTATCCGATCTCGAGATTATCGAGGAAAAATCAAGGGAAAAAAAGTTTTACTGTTTCATTCGTTAATTGGATCCAATTAATGGATTAATGATCGGATTAATTCCAGGAATTTTTACCTTCAGGTCACGAGTGCCTCTGGGGAAATTAACAATGAAATTGTGGAATTTTTCAAAGCGCGGGCCGCTGTCGGTCTATCGAGAACGCGCATCAATCGATTGGAGATCATTAAAATTGAATCTCTTCGGATCAGAGGCCCTTGAGTACCAGGTAATTTTTTTATCAATCAATTCCACTTTCTCCTTGATTATTTACACGAGTAATTGCGCGATTGCAGGATAAGCTTTACCGATTTATAAAGAACACTCCGGAATTCGCGAGACCGACGAAACCCTGGACTCTGGACGAGCAGAGGAGACAATGCTTCAGACAAAGTGCTCTTCTCCTGAAAAATGATTTAATCGTAGGTATTTTTTATTATTTTTATTTGTTTTAATTAAAAATTTTTTTTTTCAATTTTTTTTTTCAATTTTTTTTTTAATTTGTATTTATTTATTTATTTATTTATTTATTGAATTCAGTGATAATTATCTTCGAATTGAGATGATTCGAAATTAATAGTTTACCAGTGGAAATTTAACCGATTCGAATTTTAATCGAGTGGTCAATACTTTTTTGGGAATCCCCGATTTATTTGGTTCTGTCCATCTGCGAATGATTGATTTTTTTGATTTTTTTTTAAATGTTCTGTAGGAATCGGTATCTGGACATCTGAATTTCTGTCTTGCTTACGACTCGTCGCCGCCGATCGTCTCAGGGATCATGTTCGCCATGGTGCCAGCGACGATCTACTCCCTGGGGACAGATCGCCATTTTGAGCTGATGTCGAAATTTCGGGAGAATGAAGTGAGTAGATATTCCACACGGAAAATTAACGATTTATTAATTACGATCTTTTGATGCACTAGCTGCGAGGATGTTTTGCATTGACCGAGGTATCTCACGGGACAAATGTCAAAGGAATGAGGACAACAGCGACGTACGACGTGGAGTCCAGGACTTTTATTATTAACACACCGGATTTTGAGGCAGCGAAATTCTGGATCGGCGGTTTAGGTGCGTCCAGGATCCATCAAATAATTAAATCATGACCACAGGATCTGATGTCCGACATTTTGACATGACTAAAAAATGATTATATATTTGCAGCTAAACAGGCGACTCACGCCCTCGTCTTCGCGCAATTGCGAACCCCAGACAACGCCTCCCATGGACTGCACATATTCGTGGTACCGATCCGAGACCCAGAGACGATGCTGACGTTCCCGGGCATCACCATCGGTGATTTGGGTGAGAAAATCGGTCTGAACGGCGTCGACAACGGCTACGTAATGTTCCATAATTACAGAATACCTAGAGAAAATTTGTTAAACAAAATGGGAGATGTGACGCCCGACGGAGATTACGTGTCACCAGTGAAGGATCAAAGCAAACGATTCGGTGCATCACTAGGTGCATTATCCCTGGGCCGAGTGAACATCACGAATATGTGCGCTTTGTACTGTTCCTTGGCGATGGTCATCGCTACGAGGTATTGCGCGGTGCGAAAACAATTCGGACCATCGGCGAATGAGGAATGGCCGGTCATCGAATATCAGTCACTTTACGGACGGTTGATGCCGTGGCTGGCGGTTACGTACGCCATTGAAATATTTTCCAGAGGATTCCTGAAAAGGACTGCCGAGTTCCAGGGGAAGATCCTCCAGGGGGAGAGGCGGGACGATCTGGCTGCTGAGGGTCTTGAAATTCATGCGTTATCATCAGCAGCTAAACCATATTGCGCATGGATAGCTAGAGATGCTATTCAAGATTGCAGAGAAGTTTGTGGGGGCATGGGGTATCTCAAGGTCGCACGATTGGGTGATTTACGGGCTGATCAGGATGCCAGTTGCACCTATGAGGGAGAGAATAATGTATTGATTCAGCAGGCCAGCAATTGGCTGTTGGGATTTTCCAGGAATTTTTATGAGAAACGGGAAATCTTCTCGCCTCTTGGTACCATTGGATTTCTGTCGCGTGGGGAGGAAATCCTTGAGGAGAAATTTAGGGCCAGTTCTTGGGAAGATGCTGTTGACCTTCAGAATATTGTCAGGGCTCTTCAGTGGTTGGTGTGTCATTATTTCAACGCAACTTACAGACGCGTGGAGAATCTCAAACGACAAGGGAAGAATCAGTTCATCGTCAGGAATGAATCGCAAACATTCTTCGCTCGTTCGTTGTCGCTGGTTTATGCAGAACACGCAGTTTTCCGGAAATTTTATAATACATTGAGCGATGAAAAATGGGGGAGTAATGAGCGAAGGGTTCTGCAAAAATTGTGTGCCCTGTATGGAGCTTCTGTTTTGGAGAGAAGACTTGGGGATTTGTACGCTGGAGGGTATGCCGATCCCTCGTCGAAGATGGATGAATATCTGAGAGAAGGGATTATTAATTTATCGAGGGACCTCGTTGATGAGGCAGTGGCCCTCGTCGATGTCCTGGCACCTCCTGACTTCATCCTGAATTCACCCCTCGGCGTGTCCGATGGAAGAGTCTACGAACACCTCGAGGAAGCCTTAAAACGGAATCCCGAGAACTTTGAGAGACCCGTCTGGTGGAGGGACATGGTCCAATCAAAGCTGTGATTTAAAATCTTAATTATTTTATTTTACTCCATTTTACCATTATTTTTTATTTTTAATACTCATTCATTCAAAAATCTCAACTGCAAGTTTTCAATTCGCCATTTCATCGCAATTCCGTGTGATGTATTTTATCACTCATTCCATCGAACCAGTGCCTGTAAACGTCGACGGGATCAATCATCCAGAACTTGTGGAAAGACACGGGCTGGTGGGACGCGAGGAAATCCTCAGGGTAATCCTGAGGCCGTGCTTGATGAAAAAATGGTGCATGCAAGGCGGGGATTCCCAGGCGAGACAAGCAGATGCCAAAGAGAAACATGTCGTCGGGGGTTGTCGGCAGTGGGCACCTGCAGCCAATCGACGAGAGGATCCGCTGGACCAATGGCAGGGAGAGGACCACGCCCGCCCCGCCCGTCAGATAATCATATCCAATCTCTTCTGTTGAACGGAAACCGTAACGCTCGCCAATCGCCATGGGGGTTTTCTCGTTGTAGCACGACAGGAGGCGCATCAGTCTGTCGACACTAAGCAGCAAATATCGAATTATCGGCGTGTCAGATAAGTTCAAGTCATTTTAGTCATGATTGAAATCGATTTTTATGAAATGTACCTCAGCAGCGTGTCGTCGTCGGCGATGATGAGCCATTCTATATTTTTTTCTTTCATCAGCTTCTCGGAATTTTGAAGGAGACCGTATGTTTTCAAACAATGACCTTCTGTCGTGTGTGGTACGAGGATTATATTCTCCAGGTCAGTATCTGGAATTTCGTTACAAGGGGATTTTTGCGGAATTTTTATCTTTTCCAGTGGTTTTTTATCAGAGCTGCAATTATTATACCTTTTTTATTACTGAAGAGGGCATAGTGCTGGGTCTTCCTCAGCCATGTTTTCATCAGGACGGGAATTCTACTCGCATGATTTTTATTGTACGTCTTCACAGCGAAAAAAACATTCTTCACTGGAACGGGATTCCCCTGAATACGAATGATTGTCTCGTCTACATATTTTATTCATAAAAATTCTCAATCGGAGACAGTCGAAAGATGTCTTTAAAAAATTGTTCACTTCATGGGAAAAAATCTGCCCGACGTGATGGTGAATTGAAGGCAATCAGTCATTTTAATACGCATTCAAAAATGCGAGGTGGGAGTGCTGCCATTTTGGGATTTATTGTGGCAAAGGGGAGGGGCCTCTATTTTTATAATTTTTCAATAAATGTTTAGAAGAATAAAGATACATTTTCAGATAAATCAGTTGACACGAATTTTTCTCCCATTTTAATACACACGATATAAAACTTACGCATTCTGGAAATTTTTTGGGATACGTGGCGCATCGACTGGTGGGGGTAACACAAAATTCTGATTGGTGAATCAACCGTTGGCCTTTTCCCGTGTTCATCACGAAATTCGAGAACTCGTAAGTTTCATCAATTATGAAATCATTAGCGGAAGGCAGCCCTGAGTGGATTCTCCCCCTGATTTCTTTCATCAGAACTCTAGAGATGACAAATCCGGATACGAGATTCGGGTATGACACTTTCCTGGGGCTGACAAAATGGTGGATAATGGTGGCCTCCGCGTCATGGAGGGCGTGGCCTAGCCACACAGGCTTCAAACAAAATAAATTTATTATCCCTAGAATCCGCTGAGGATAATTAAATGTTATAGTGATATTTTTTAAAAGGGATTACCTCCGAGGAATTAAATCTCGATAAAACATTCGTCAATATTTCCAACTTCACCGCAGTATTTTCGACGCAGAAAAAATACCATTTCGCGTCCGGAAATTTTGAGTAGAGAATAGGGACGAGAGGATAAATCGTCCAGCCGCCTCTGATTGCTTCTCTCCCGTTTTTCTCGTGAGTCAATAGAAATCTCGGAGGAGTTCTCTGAAGATCGTGGGCTTGTCCAATTATATCTTCTTTCAATAATTCGGATTGAGTTGCACTGTATTCATTTCTCTGACTCAGCACAGTGATAACGAGATCGGAAGCATCTAAAATTCATAATCAATTATTTATTAATCGAAATCATTAATTTTTTATTCAAGATTCACCTGATGCGATTACTCGGAAAATCCAGAGAAAGACCAAAAGATGTTGAGAATTTCCCATGATGTAAAAATCAGATTAATCATTCCTTTTTTTCTAAAAAAAAATGTAAACATTAATTGTAATAATTATAAATAATGAGAATAATTCGGGGATTATTGAATTCATATTTGAATCTCTCGCGCCTTGAACCGCGGAATTCAAAATCACTGAAAAAAATAGAGAATCAGAATTAAATATAATAAACAATTGATAAAATAAAAATCGTATGAAATCCAAAAAATATCGATCACACCATCACCTTTAAATCTTCCCAACCAGCAATTAAAAAACCATGACCTCGTTCAAAATAACCTCTAATTAAAAACATTAATCTCTAATTAATTCCCGAGTCGATTGACGAACGGGGAAATAATCGACGGATCGGGAGAATTTTTTATGATCAATCGGTTGTTAATTAGGGGTCGAGGCTGTCAAGAGGAATGTGCAATAATTTATGACAAAAATAAACTGAAGTGACAACTCTAGTCAAAATGATAACCGATTTTTGTGGGACGGAGGGAACGAGTGATTAGTAAAAATCCGTCGCCATAACAGCGACGGTATTATTTCGTCACGACGATTTATTTCGCCGTGATAATTTCATCGATAAATCGGTGGAAATCGGTCAAGTGACAGGCAAAATAATTCCCTGGGAGGTGGTGTTGACTTCCCAAGATAATAAACGGATTAATCCGTCTCCATCCCCTGAGGTATCGAGCCAGCTGGAGATTTTCTTTTGACGTGCCCTTGTTCTTCATTTTAATCGACTCGTGGAAAAGTCGAATTGTTTAAACAAAATCAACATTCAAACATGGCTTATTGAAAAAATGAAGGGTCACCGGATATTCACTGTTTCTCCATACGGAGGAGAGCTCATCTCTTTTTACGGTAACTGGGAATTTTTGGCGTTGGATTTTGGGCTTGGGGTTTGTCCTTGCGATGGACAAAAAATCGAAATCACATCATGGACAGCAGAGCGCCAATAAGAGCGCCACTGCTGAGTCTAAAAAAAATCAAGGTAATTATTTAACTTGTACGTTAAATATTTCGTCGTTGCCAATTCCTTGGGGACGATATTTTACGTTTACTCCATTTTCTCCATTTTCAGCTGCCAAAAAGCGTTTTTTTACTCAAAAAAAAATTGCAACGCATTCTTTTATAACAATATTAATTATTAATTGTTGAGAGGATATTGTTTGAATTGTTATTTGTGGATTTCTCTGGAAATTCATTTTGAAATCGAAAAATATCGACTGGAGAGAAGAAATTAATCGATTTTCATCCAGCAGTTCCAGATTTTTTTATTTATTAATTAATATTTATTTGAGGGATGGGTTTATTTCAGATGTCGTCAATGGTAAAGCTTTTCCGAAGGCACCACGTAGGCGTGAGTCACCTGGGGCCAATGGCTACTCCAAGATCGAACAATCTCGTAAATCCAGTCATCAGAAGGCGCGAAATTTTGATAAGAGACCCAAACCTAAAGGACAATATTATGGCGGTGCAAAGGAGGATCCCAAGGTGCAGTACCTCTTCCCCTAGAGGAAAATGGAATTCTCAAATTTAAAAAATCCCAAAATCCCAAAATCCAAAAAATCGAGAATTCTTTTCAACTCGTTATTCTCGATGTTTCTCGTTCCCTATCGAAATCAACGGAAAACGTTACAGGAATTATTTCTAGCTGGATGAATTCCCCACAAAAAAGCTCTCCTATTACTTTTTCTTGAAGTCAATAGTTTTTTAAATAAAATCGATTGATCGATTTCAGGTAGTGGATGAGGAAGTAGCCGAGTATGGCTCGGTGATGGCTCCAGGAAGTAAAAAGCAGAATTTGAATCATCTGTTGAATTTCCATTACGAACCCCGAGACAGGATGAATATTAATTCTAGTGGATGGAACAGTTATGGGAGATCTACCAACAATCGTTGGCTGCCACCAGTCCAACGACACAAATACAACAAAGAATTATTTCTGCAGGCGAATTGTCAATTCGTCGTAACGAGCGATGGAGATTACTCGATGCACCTGATCGACCCTGACACCCTAGTGGATTGGAAAATGATCGAGCAGATAAAAATCCACACCTCGGAGAGTCTCTCCTGTCCGATCTGTCTGTCTCCACCAGTCGCTGGGAAGATGACACGATGTGGTCACGTCTACTGCTGGCCCTGCATTCTGCATTATCTCTCACTATCAGACAAGAATTGGAGGAAGTGTCCGATCTGCTACGAGTCGATTCACAAATCAGACCTGAAGAGTGTCACAGAGATCACCCAGCAGCCCCTGAACATCGGAGACACCGTGAAACTCCGTCTGATGCGTCGTAGGAAGGGATCTCTCTTGGCAGTTCCCGTCGAGGAGTCAAATCGAGATCCTGACGACTTCTTCACAATCTCGGATCATGAGTCCACCCAGATCTACTCGAAACTCCTGAAGGCAGACGGTCGACATGTCGTTGGAATCATTGATGACGAGAGGAATCAACTGAAGCTAGAATTGATGGAGGACCCTCAGTCCCCAGAGAATTGTTTTATAGAGCAGGCACTTGCTGAATTGTCTGATAGAGAGGAAATAATTCTGAAGGCTATTGGAAAGGATGAGGAGAGCCCAGGGAGCAGAGAGGATAATCCTGAGGTGAATGACGGGATTCGGGAGACCTCAGGACAGCAGAACTCCAAGGACTCCAAGGACTCCAAGTTCTTCTATTTTTATCAGGGTGAGTTAAATATTCTATTTTAATATATCTTGTATTTATTTAATTATCACACTCACCAGCTGAAGATGGACAACACGTCTACCTCCACGCGATGAACGTGAAGATGCTGGAGGTGCAGTATGGCGACCTGGAGCACTCACCTCGTCTTCTGACAGGAAAAATCTTGGAGAAGGAAGGGGGAAGCTTCACTGAGGATCTCAGGAAGAGAATGAGATATCTGTGTCATCTACCCCTCACCTGCTCCTTCGAGATCGCTGAGATCGAGCTGATGGCACCTGTTGTGTCGCCTGATGTTCTTGACTACTTCAAGGAGCAGCTCGAGGTCAGAGAGAGACGCAGACGTCGACGGGAACGCGACGAGAAGAAACGAGAGAAGAAGATAACTGCTGAGGAGAACAAAAAATTGGGAAAATATCCGACACCCAAGGTTCACATCGAGTCTCACAGGCATTTCCCTGGGTGGCAGACCGAATTACCATCCTCTAGGTAATTAATTATTCCAAATATAAACCCCTGATTATTTTTTCTAATAAATATAAATTGATAAATGTGAGAATTAATTCCTTAAATTAATTTTGTGTTCCAGCGCTGCAGTTCCAACTCCTCCAGAATCAATTCCATCATCGAGTCTAGCCAGTAGTCCATCTCACAGTACCCTGGGTGATCCAGCTCCTCTCCTGGACTCCACGTGGACGACGTCCCCGAGTGATCAGGGCCCTTCCTTCGCCCAGATGCTGCGCAGTGAAAACTCCAAGAGCACGATGTGGTCATCGATGAGCCCATCCCTGCCTTCCAACAAATCCAATTGCCAGAATGATGATCATCCCCAGGCACCGAGTCACAGCCAGAGCTTCGGTGATGTTCTCGCTCTAGCCCTCGAGGCGTCAACCATCCATGAGGAACCAATCAGGGGAAAATCCAAGAGAAACAAGAAAAGGGGAAAGGCCACTCTCCTTTATGCAAGTGGCATGGCGAGATCTTCATGAATTTATTTATTTATCAGAATGCTTTATTTTTGGATAATCAAGGACAGGATGAGGAAGAGGAATTCTCTTCAATAATTAATTAATTATTATTCGTATAATTTTCAATCAAAAAAGCTCTTTCTCCAAAAATCAGTGTTTTTAATTAATTAATTAATTAATTAATAGATGAACTCATTCTGTCGATCATTATTTGTTATTAAATAGACCATTGGCGACAGTTTCTAGATTCCAATTTTGTGTAATCATCGAGGATAAAAATAGGAATGACTAATCCACGTTGTGTTATCGATAAATCGAATGTATGATGATATTCTCTGAATAAATAAATAAAAAAGGATTAAATTTTCCGTAAAACCCAGAAAAAATCCTGAATAAATATTCCCCCAGCCAAATAAACAACAAAAAAAAAATTAGGATGGACGAGAAATCGCTTTATTTACATGAAAAAAAAAATGGCATATCTAGTACAATACCTCGAGGTTCGAATGTTCAATAAATAATTAAAGTAAGAGATTATAAAAAAAATGTGAATGCTATCAAAGTTGGAAAGTGTCTCAACGCAGATTTCCGTCCATATCCCAAAACGTCAGACCCCGAGGTCCTGAATCCCTTAATCGACCTCCTCGATGGTTGGTCCAGATGCTCCACCACCACCATGAGCAGCACCAGGAGCGCCACCAGCACCAGGCATACCGCCAGGCATGCCTCCAGGCATTCCACCAGCGCCCTGATACAATTTCGTGACAACTGGACTGCAGATTGACTCGAGCTCCTTCTGCTTGTGCTCGTACTCCTCCTTCTCAGCGAGTTGATTGGCATCGAGCCACTTGATGATCTCATTACACTTGTCCAAAACCACTTGTTTGTCACTGGCTGACAACTTGTCCTTGAGTTTTTCATCCTCAACAGTGCTCTTCATGTTGAAGCAGTAAGCCTCAAGCCCATTCTTAGCTGAGATTGTCTCCTTCTGCTTCTCATCCTCATTCTTGTACTTTTCAGCATCATGGACCATTCTCTCGATGTCCTCCTTGCTGAGACGTCCCTTATCGTTGGTTATCGTGATCTTGTTCTCTTTTCCTGTTGATTTATCGACAGCTGAGACATTCAGAATGCCATTAGCATCGATATCAAACGTAACTTCAACCTGTGGTACTCCACGTGGTGCTGGTGGTATACCAGAGAGCTCGAATTTTCCAAGGAGATTATTGTCCTTGGTCATGGCACGCTCACCCTCGTACACCTGGATCAATACACCGGGTTGATTGTCAGCGTAAGTGGTGAATGTCTGGGTCTGCTTCGTGGGTATTGTTGTATTTCTCTTGATGAGAGCAGTCATAACACCACCAGCCGTTTCAATTCCCAGGGAGAGGGGTGTTACGTCGAGCAGCAGAAGATCCTGGACAGCCTCAGATTTGTCTCCATGGAGAATAGCTGCTTGGACAGCAGCTCCATAGGCAACAGCCTCATCAGGATTGATGGATTTGTTAAGCTCCTTGCCGTTGAAGAAGTCCTGGAGCAGTTTCTGAATTTTGGGAATCCTGGTGGAGCCACCAACGAGAACAATATCGTGGATCTGTGATTTATCCATTTTAGCATCACGAATGGACTTCTCCACAGGCTCGAGTGTACCCCTGAAGAGATCAGCGCACAGCTCCTCAAATCTGGCACGAGTTATCGATGTATAGAAGTCAGTGCCCTCGAACAACGAGTCAATCTCGATGCTCGCCTGCGTCGACGATGAGAGGGTCCTCTTGGCGCGTTCACATGCTGTTCTCAACCGACGAAGTGCTCTCTTGTTGCTCGTCAAGTCCTTCTTGTACTTTCTCTTAAACTCCTGGACAAAGTGATTGACCATCCTGTTGTCAAAGTCCTCACCACCCAGGTGAGTGTCTCCAGCTGTTGATTTCACCTCGAAGATACCGTCCTCAATTGTCAGGATGGACACATCAAAGGTACCACCACCTAGATCGAAAATCAGGACATTGCGCTCACCTACTGTCTTTTTATCGAGACCGTACGCAATAGCTGCTGCTGTTGGCTCATTGATTATTCTCAGGACATTGAGTCCAGAGATTGTGCCAGCGTCCTTCGTTGCCTGACGCTGCGAGTCGTTGAAGTACGCTGGTACTGTTATCACGGCGTTTGTCACTATCTGGCCAAGATATGCCTCTGCTGTCTCCTTCATCTTCACGAGAACCATCGAGGAGACCTCCTCCGGGTAGAAGGTCTTTGTCTCGCCTTTGTACTGCACCTGGATCTTCGGCTTCGTGTTGTCGTTGATCACGGAGAAGGGCCAGTGCTTCATGTCAGCCTGAACTGTCGCATCGTCGAAACGACGACCGATCAGTCTTTTAGCGTCTGTAAATTATTTTATATTTTATTTTACCATTAATATCAAATGAAATTAAATTATTAAAAAATTTCAGAAATACGAATTGTCCAATTAATTAATCAATTAATAAATTGCAAATGAATTTTCATGAGAATTTTTCGTCTTCTATAAATGAAAAAAATGAGAATAAAATCTATACTCTAATAAAATTATAAATAAAATAATGAAATTAGGAGATAATTCGGAAATCGTGAAAATAGAGCGTCATGTTCGGCCTCGTCATGTCCCAAATCGACGTGAGGGAAAATCTCCAAAGCAAAATGGAGGACTCACCGAAAATGGTGTTGTTAGGATTCATGGCGACCTGATTCTTGGCAGCATCACCAATCAGTCGTTCAGTATCAGTAAATGCGACATAACTAGGTGTTGTCCTGTTCCCCTGATCATTGGCGATGATCTCGACTTTTCCATGTTGAAAAACCCCGACGCAGGAGTAAGTCGTTCCAAGATCGATACCAACAGCGGGTGCCTTCGACATTTTGTATGCTGCACGAGAAATTCAATTCAATGGATTAAATAACGAAAAAAATAATGGAATGACGATAAATAAATGAAGAAAAAATTGATGGAAATGTATGGAAATTCGTGGAAATCTAGGGAAGTTCAGGGGGTGGAGGGAATTTTCATGACTGGAGAATAATTATATTACCTTTCGATTGGAATTAGAGATGACTTTAACGCGAGTTGTTACTCGTTCAACGATTCGCAACGTGAGTGACGAGAAGTTGCCACCGCGCCCGAATATAACACCCAAAATCCGAGGTCCCGACGCTTCTGGAATGTTCCTCTAGAGTCTAGTCCATTCTCGGCCAATCAGAACCCACCGTTCGCCGGATCCCGCCATTAATTGACGGTTTTTAATCGACAACTCGAGTCACAACAGATCATAAATTCCACAAACGTCTCCTCAAATTCGAAAAAAATGGACTTTTCCCTCGATTTTTCCTCTCAAAATATTTTTTTTTGACATTTCATCGCGAGGAGCGGTGCGAGCCTTTTTGAAAAATCCCGCTCGAGCATGCGTCATCTCGCCACCGGAAGTGGCGCGGGCACATGGCAATTTTTTTTTACATAAATTTTTGGAGCCGCGTCGGGAGAAAAACCAGTGGAATTTTCCAATTTTCCGATATTTTTACTCGTTCTTGATAATTCTCGATATTCGCGGGAAATCCGGGGATTTCCGGAGGATTTAAATTAATAGAAAAAGGGGTAATTAAGAAAAAATCATCATTTGATTTTTCATTCAATAATTTCTTCATCTGTTTCATGATTTATTGAGCATATCTCGAGAACCACCGGTCCTCCGAAAAAATAACAAAAGATCTTTTTTCTCTAGGATCTCGAGAGCTACAAAAAATTCCCCAACGGTTTTTCCCGGGAGTCAACATTTCTCGAGATAAATCGACGATTGCAGATAAAATGGAAATGATACATTTACATCATTCATTTATTCGTCCAGTCGATTTCAGTCGGGCCCCACGTGGACTGAGTCATCAAATCAAGGCCCCACTCAATGCTGTCTCCTTTTCTTATTGTCACCAGTCCAATTATGGATTATCCTCACTCGTAGATATTCGTTGAACTCTGAGAAAAGCGCGTCAATGTCGACCTCGAGATGATTTTTTCCCATAACCTCGGGATTTTTCATTTTTCACGAGGACCTCTCCTCGAGTTATTTCCATCGATCCGATGAACTCCATTGACCTCCATTTTTCGTCAATATTTTTTTCTAGGTCGTGTACCTCGAGGTATGATTATTGATAATGACCTCAACATTAATTCTAATAATATCTTCATTATCCCATTTCCAACGATTTCCCTTTTTAAATAATTATCATTATTCTTAATATCTAATTATGATTATTACTTAGTGATAATTAATTAATTGTTTTTTCTGCATAATTATTTGAATTGGAAAATTTATTTCAAATAATTATTCTTGGATTTCAGAAAATGTCTGTTTGAGTTATTCCATCGGTTTGTCGAGTGCCTGTGCAGATCGTTACTGTGAAGGCCATCCCCTGGGAGAAGAGGGGCAGAAAATCATTATAATTGCCGTGCAACTCTAATTTCTCATTTTCCCTCGGTAAATTAATCGAAATACGGACAAATAAAATCACATCCATTAATTTTTTATCCTGATCACACAATTCCGTAATGATAAATTAATTAGAGTGACAAAATTAATTTGTACACCCCGTGGATTTCACGTTTGAATTTCCCGGGGTTGCTAGGGGCCCTAGGGTTCTGGGAACAAGGTTATGTTTGACTGGAACACATGTCCGAGTAATCATCGACAACAAAACTTTCCCCGGAGACGTCTCCAGTCCTAGAATGCCCGCGTACTGACCATCTCCAGGAGTCGTCAAAAATGCAAGTGAAAAATTTAAAGAAGACGACGAAGAGGAAGAAATCCGGAAAGAAAGAACCCGAGGATCACCTGATTACCAAGAGAAAAGGCGGTGGAAGTATCATCGATCATCGTCCCCTGTTCTCCAGCAACGGGGAACTACTCTACGTCGTGTGGAAGCATGTGATTCGTAAATACAGCACTCAGACCGGTGATTTCGTTGGAGAATTCGAGGCAGCGGAGGTCAAGCTCTCAGGGATATCATTTTACTCCGACAATTTCAATACAATCGTGGGTTGCACCGAGACAGGTGACCTCATCAACTGGAATTCCCAGAATGGTGTGATAACGAGGAAGCTGAAGCTGAAGACAGAGGACGAAGTGAGAATATCAACCTTTCACATCATAAATTATAAATCAAAATCAGGTAAAAGCATCAACGAGGCTCTAGTGACGTACACCAACAAATCCTCAAACAGCATCCACCTGGGGCTCTTCGACGTGGAGACGGGGAGCGCCACGAGGTCGAGATCGATTCCCTGCGGGCCAACAGGTGCCTACTGCGTGGATATAGTTGGAAATAATGGTGATAACCTGATAGCCCTGGCCCAGGATGTGGATCTACACGTGATCCAGCCCCTGAATGACCTCAAGGGAAAGCTCCACAAGATCGGTTTAACTGGTAGAAAGCTCACCTGCGTGACAGGCCACCCCGAGGAGGAGTGTGTGGCTGTGGGTGACTCGTCAGGTCGTGTCCTGGTGTACAGAAATCTTCTCCAGCGTCCAGTGATGGGATCTTATCACTGGCACACACTTCCAGTCACTGAGATCGCCTTCAGCAAGTCCGGTGGACATATGTACACTGGAGGATCTGAATGCGTTCTCGTTAAATGGACACTGGCTAATCCTCACCACAAGTCCTTCCTTCCACGTCTACCAGCACCGATTAAACACCTGACTATTGCACCAGAGAATATCTACGTCGCTGTATCAACTCTGGACAATGGAATAGTCGTTGTTAATCCTCAGAAGAAGCTCACGTCTGTCATTCAGAATTTTACCTGGGGTGTCACAGCCTCCAGCAGGGGGAGATTTCCTGCTGGACTCATTCTGGATCCCAGAACTGGTAGTCTCGTTCTCAACAGCAGAACTGGACACGTGCAGTTCTTCGATACCCACAGGAAGTCCCTCCTCTACAATATCAACATCACAGCCCAGAATTTTCTCACGCAGGAGAGAGCAGCTGTCATTGTCAATACTGAAGTGACCAGAGTGTCTATTAATCAGGATGGAGCATGGATGGCAACAGTCGAGGAACGTGACGACAGGGTCTCCACACCAGAAGTGAGACTTAAATTCTGGAGGTTTAATTCCCAGAGGCAGATTTTTTCATTGAACACTTGCATCGAGTTGCCCCATGAGCTGGGGATCAATGCCCTTGGGTTTCAACCCTCTGGGAGTCTCGATGGAGAGGGCATTGCTGCTGTCACAACTGGAAGGGACAGGAAGTTCAAGATCTGGGGAATTGTCGAGGGGACTGGTGACAGGGGTAAACACTGGGCTTGCTATGGAGTCGAGAGCTACAGGGATTTACAGGTGACTGATGCTGGATTCTCCGTGGACGGTTCCCTCCTGGGTGTGGGATTTGGCTCGAGTCTCACGATTTGGGGGCCTGAGGATATGGCCTTGAAGTGCTCACTGACCCACCGGAGATATCCCCAGGTGATAAAACGAGTAGAATTCGGGAAGAACGAGAGCTGTCACCTGGTGGTGGTGGGATCTGACGAGCACATCGGTGTCTGGAATCTTTTGACCTTGAGTCTCACCTGGTCTGTCCACCTGAAGCTCCAGGTCCTTGTGGCTGATCCATGCACCAACCTGATGGCTGCATTCTCCAGGGATAATTCCCTGTTTATCTTCAATCCCCAGGTGTCGACGCCGATTTACGTCAGGAGGGGTGTCCTCGAAGGAGAGTCTGTGGTCCTGGGGGCGTGTTATGTACCCAATGACAAGGAGAAAAGGGGAAAAGGCCTGTGTGAGTGGCAGAGGGAGAGCCAGTTGTTCTTCATTGATGATAATCAGGAACTTCTGGCTCTCGAGGACGAGCGGGAGGGTGGGGTACTCTTCGAGGGCCTTGGGGATCGGGTCCTCAACTGGCCCAGCACTCCCTTCGGCAGGATCATCGCTGAGGAGAGCACCAACAACGTCCAACGCGCGAGTTTCGTTCATGATCACCTGGGGACTGGAAAAGGAGTCGTCGAAGAGGTGAGTCTCATTTTCATTAAAATTCAAAATCCAAAATTCATTATCCTTTTTCAAAAATCTCCAATTTTTTCAAAGTTCACTATATATTCCAATAAATTACATAAAATCCTGCGATAATTATCAATAAAATGATTTTATAATAAAGATCGGTAATACTCTAACGAAGAAATAAACGGTTTACAATTGCATACGTAAAAGTACAACCGGAGAAATTTCGAAAAATTCCTCCAAATGAAAAATCCATTCACAAACACAAGATTAATTAATTACGCAGGGGCTACGCATGAGGCGATGGGAATTCAATGAATCGGTAATTCCTCAACGATTCTGTGTTGGTAGTATCGATAATATTCTGACAATCGGCAATCCCTGGGAATTTAAGTAGTTGTCTGGCGGATTCTTGAAATGATAACTGGTATCGTCCAGTTTATTTCTTATTTGTCAGTGTTTCCTTGAGAGACGATAATTCCTGCACCGGCGAACTAGATCGAATTTTCGGTAGCGAAGACAGTGCCACTGGGGTATCTGCCTCATATTCTCCATCGCCTGAAATTAATTCGACAATAGAAAACGATTTATTCATGATTCAATTGCAGAAGAGGAATGACTCACAGTCAATAAATTAATAAATTCAGATCTAATCATAAATTGAATTTTATAAAAAATTACTCATCACTGCGAGTATTCATCAAAGAATTATTTGACCTTGGGACTATTTATTACAGCATTAATTATCACATAATTGACTAATTACGTTTGATACATTTTCTTTTTTATCAGATTGATGTAAACACTGGGATTTTATTAATTTGATTTTATCTCAAGTTTTCTAAACGGAGAATTAATATATTCGGATTTTAATTGTTTTCCTTGTTTTCGCTTCGTTTATTTTTTATAGAAATGAATTTGTTGTTAAAAATCACTGGGGGATGGGTTTGAAATGAGAATAGGATCTACTCAACTGCCTCTGGATCACTGGCGGGAAATCCTCTGGCCATGGCCACCATCACACCGAGAACAATCAGAACGAATGGTACAAGCGAAAAGATGAGCTTCATTCGAGCAATTTGTCTCCGTTAAATTCAGATGTCAAATGTAATCAAGAAATTTAATTTTTTTTTTAAGAAAACAGGTTGATGTATCTGTCTTGGAGTCTCGACAGTCACTGGAGTTCGTGAAGAGTCGAGATGATTTAATATAGAGTGACATCCCCACCATCTTCACACGTCTCTGTCTTTCGTGATGAAAGCAAGACTATCTCTGGTCTCCCTTTGCACGTGGGACGTCTCCCCAGCATCAGCTCCCTTGACCAGGGGTTGCCCACTTCCACTTCATTTCCTCCATCAAATGATGTCCTGTAGTGCCTCGAGAGGACAATGTATTTCCAGATTTCCAGATTTATCAAATACCAAAGACACCTTCATTCAGACTCCACGGATGTACCTGGTGCGGGCCGTCGGGGAAGATGTCCTCGAAGGATATCTCTATTTAGACTCTAGACCTGAATTAATTCCTGATAATTATCAATTCCTCTGGAATTATTGATCCATCAGGGATGAAGTCCCAAGAATTCTTCAGCTTCTCACGTGAAATTCTGTGGGACATCTCATACTTTAATATTAATAACAATAATCTTATTTTTCAGGCCCTTAGAAGAGATCCCCTCCTGCACTTGCTTCCTGCAATTGAATGTCATGTATCCATATCAGTGTTACATTCTCTCTCCACTCGGCAATTTGTCCCAGATTATGTCAGATCAATTGTGGGTGCGATGACCTGCGATTTGTCATGTAATTTCACGGTGTTAAATGATACAAAGGGAAAAGATAGTGAACAAATGAATAAGAAAAGGGAGGAAAGGCCCAAGTCAAGTGGAACGGGTCAACAGGAAAGCCTCGTGGGTAGATTTTATTGGAGTTACACCAGGGGTTTACGTGACTCTTTCGTCTTCACCTCTGAGTCGTCAGTAAATGATTGATTGAGATTATTTTATCCAATTCCAGATGTCCAGTCATTAGTGGGGATATCCAGGAATTTTTTTACAGCATCTACGATCAAATTTCTGCTTCAATTTTTATTTCTTATTAATCATCATCTTCATCATTTGTTACTGCTTCTTACGGGTCTTTCGGATTGATGCATCGAGGCCAGATGTGGAGTCTATTGTGTCATTGTGTTTAGTTTAAACAATACCATGAGTTTCTACTGTTTAGACCTGACGTGTGGGCCTATCTCACGCTCATATTTTGTATGAGAATTGGAAATACGTGGGCTGATGCGTCAGAATGAATCAACCCAGATAAACTAAATTGTGGAAATTCAGAATTCAGGTCAAAGTCTCTAGATTCTTTTGAGATTTTTTCACTCGGACTTTATCCTAGCCACTAGATCATATCTGATGTTATCAAGACAAAATGTCAATTAATTTTTGAAACTCAAAATTTCTCTCCTTTTTTTATTTTTTAGCTCCTGACATTACCTGCACACACTCTCCCACCGATGCGATTGCTCTGTGGACCCTTCATCCTCTCCCTGAGGGCGAAACCGGGGAATAAGAGGAAAAATAATGACGACAAGACCTCGAGGTATTTTACAAAGTCATTTATTCAAAAAGTCACTGGATATTTCGTCCAATTGCACAATTATTCTGGTCTTACCGGATAATTTGACGGTTTTTTTTTTATTACTGAGATTTTTGATTTCAGTGACGCAAACAGTGAGTCAGAGAATTCTGACGACAGCGACGAGGATGACGGAATTGATCCGAGAAATCATCTGGCTATCGAGACGATTCCCACGGATGTCAGACGTCTTAATGATAATGACGATAATGACGCGAAACTCGTCAGCTTGGACTGGAGTTTTCTGGCGAGAATCGTGCCGAGTTAATACGTCTGTTGCTTTACGTTATTATCCGAATAAATTTATTAATTTTTAAGCGACTAATTCAGCAATTCTCACAGAATTCCTACAATTATCATATGAAAGACTAATTAATAGAATTATCAAAGAAAATATTGAAATCATTAGAATTGATTTCGTAGGAGTAAAAAAACATTCGTTTGAAACAAACGATGAAAATTCTCGAATTAATTCACAAAGCAATCAAAACGAGAGACAGTCACGAGAAAAGAGATTATTCAATCATCAACAGGGAGCGGAAAATTCCTCGACCTTGAAAGACATTTCCACGAGTTCCCTGACAGTCTCCTGGATCCTCTCCCCATAACTCACATTTTCCCTCATGATCCCGAGGACGATGTCCCGCCTGTCCTCGAAGTAGAACTGCTCGTAGCTCTCGTTCTGATCCATTATCTCAGCCCCAACGGTTCCATCGAGGAGAACCGTTGGAAAATAGAGAGCAGCGGTGCAACAAGCGGCTATTCTCTGCTCCTCGTACCCCTGGAGGACCTCCTCGAGGGTGGGAATTTTCCTCGTCACGACGACGTCTCCTAGCTTCTCCAGGAGCTGCTCCCAGTAGTAATTGAGGAGTTCCTCCTTCTTGGAGTCCCTCAACTCCCGTGAGGCGCACAGGTAGAGGAATTGCGCTAGGTCGTGACCCACTGGTGAGTACCTGAGGAGAAATCACCGCAATTTCATTTTTTTTTATCAAGAGAAATAATTATTTTTCTTTTATCAACGATAATAATCATTTTCCCACCTAAACAACTGGAAGTCCACCAGCTTGCACTCGGGGGGATCTGCGTCGTTGAACATCAAATTGTTTCCCCAGAGGTCACCGTGGGAGATGACGTTTGTTTTAGATTTCGATGACTCCATAGCCACGAAAATTCGGTCGAAGGTCTCGGGGAGGCGAGAGGGATTCAGGCTCATCTCCTCGGCGACTCTGATCGCCAGGTCCACACCTGCTAGAAACCACTTTCTCCTTCTTTCAGATCTCACGAACGCCACCTCGTACAGCTCCTCGGGGAAGATGTCCTTGAAGGACTTACCCATACGCTCTTCTGCGATCAGGGATGAGGAGTGCAGACTCGCGAGGGCACGCAGACCTGAATTAATCCATGAAAATTATATCTCCAGATGGAATTATCGATCTATTAAAAGGGAAATGGTGCATCCTGACTACTAGACAATAACGACATATTAATATCAATAATGACCTGATTTAACAATAGCTTCATCGAAGAGTTTATCCCTCATCTTGAACCCGAGTAAACCCAGGTCCTCGAAGATGAGTGCATTCTCCTTAACGAGGTAACACCTAGGGCACCAGGTGGGTTCTGTAGAGTCGATGGTCATGAGGGGTGAAATTTTCGTGAAGAAAGTCGCCTCTTTCTCGAAAGTCCTGGACTCCTGCGCGTAGAGCAGCTGCAGAGGGCTGTCCAGGGGTAGAGCCTTGACAAAACAGCTGATCTCACGCTTCTCCGTGTTATCCTCTTTAATCAGAATTCTGAGGTGACGATGAGCCCCGAGGAATCCCAATTTCTCCGAGGAGTAAGAGGTCAGGGTAAAATCTAGTACTTCAGCTGATGGACCCACAGCAGCTTTCGTTATGAGTTTCGTGTCATGGAGACTGACGAGACAGCTCTTGTCAGACATCGTTGGGGACTTGGACAGTCTCGAGAAGTCTAGGTCTTTATACAGGGATTTATTCTCCGGGATCAGTGGGGAATTGGTCGGCAAATAGAGGCTCATGACGACGTCAGGGTGATCCAGGATTAGATATTTGTGCGAATCAGGAGCCAGTAGGGGATCTCGATGAAACTCAGAAGACTGGCACCCATAAATAAACTCACGACACTTCCTACTGATACTGAAAATCAAAAGGTCAGGTCCTCATCTTCATCAATCTTTGTTATCTATGAATCCCATCTCAAACAAGATTATGTCTTCATCTCAACCCATCGGAAAAATCGAAATGTCAAAATTCTGTTGCATCATTAAACTCTCGTTAAATAATCGAATAAATCATGTAATTAATCCAACAACTTCAGGGATGACTCAAGATTTTTCGATTGGAGCTCAGGATTTCCATATTTCGATTTTATCTAATTAAAAAATCACTCACGATCATTAATATAATATTTATTTATGATAGACCGTAAATTAACGAGCGCATCTACCAGTCTCCAAAAATAGGCCTCCCGTCGCGGCCCGATATCTCAAGATCGGCAGAGTGAATAATCCCAAAAATCATTTCATTTTCAAGGCAATTCATCCCTCTAAAAAAATGATTCTAAACCCATCGAAATCGCATCATTGAATCCCGAGATATCGACGAGCGCACGTTAAAATCGGTTGCAACGAGGCCTGATTACAGTTATTCAAGCAAAAAAGGTGGGGATAAACAATTGATAACGATTGGGACTCACTGATAACTTGAAGAAGAGACCGGGTGGCATATCTCTCGTACTGAATACTCGGCCCCGGCAACATATTAACCTCAATCTGCATTAGCGCCCCTCCGGTAAAATTCTCAGTCTCGTATTTATTGAGACTAAAGTCATAGACAATGCCCTCGCAATCTGGGAGGCAGTCAGCCTGACTGGTACTCTTGACACCCTGAACAAAGAGATAGCCTGCAACCAATTCTGAAACATTACAAACTCTCATCTCTGGGATCCTAGGGAATATGTGGCTTATGCAGCCGAACATGCGGTGCATATTTCGCATCTGGTGCTCCATCAGACAGCCGTTGTAATTGTAACGCTTCATGTAGAGATTTCCACCGGTCTCCGATGACATACGACATTTTCGCTTTGACATTGGCATCTCTATCACCTCTCGTTGATTTTTCATTCCAACAGCTGTCACATCCACAACAATCAACTGGCGTTCCTTCAGCTCAACCCTTTTATCCAGACTTGTCTCGGATGTTGGGTATTCGTACCGATTCGTCAGCCATGCCTGCAATATTTATCCACAAATTGTCATGGTAAAACTTTTGAGTAATTAACTTCAACAAGCCTTAATTATTTTGCATTATTATCGTTGTTAGTCCATTATTATTAATTATTATTGAAACAAATCACTGAAGAATTGAAGAGTTAACTCGATGTTCGCCATTTTTACGCACAGAGGCGGTCCACAAAATGGCGGATCGAGTTGAAGCCTGGGAACTCCTCAATTCTTTAGTTCTGTTGTAGAATTTAGAAATCAGATACCCACAGCTGGAAGTTTTCCCTTTTTACTCTTCAGCAAGACGGTGAGCCTTCCCTCCTGCTTCCTGTGATCCATGACGAGTCTCAATCCTGTCTTGTTCCCGGGCTTCATCGTCTGGACAGAACTCGACGAAAGACACAATCCGCTGTTCGATTGCAGAGGAAAGAACAGCTCGCAGCAGTCGATCTCCTCGTCATTCCACAGGCACTTCTCCAGGAGTTCCCCACATCTCGGTTGTATCAACCCCATGATCTCGGTGAGCTCCTCCTCGGTGGGAATTTTCTCTGCTTTAACCCCAAGTTGTGGATAATCCAGAACAGTTCTGAAGTTCAATTTTCTTTTTTTCATGTAGCTAAAAGAAAAAATTATCTTTATTTAAAAAATATATGATATATAATATATATATATGAATATATATGAATATATATGAATATATTTATTTACGTATTATATATGAAAGGAAGGAAATTGAAGGAATTGAATTAATTGTTTATCAATTATTGTTTATTTACTCTATTGCTTGATTGTTGATATCTGCGCAGAAGTGGAGGGCTGGTATTTCCGCTTCGTACTCCAGGTAATTAGTTCCCATTGTTATTGATACGTCTCGGGATAGGGCGAATGTTATTGTATTAATTACCATTAAACCACATGCCCAAATACTCGCGCCACACGAAATTGTCCAGAATAATCTCTCGGTCCAGTGTCTCTCCGGCTCGACTAAATATTTAAATCCATGAATACTCGAGTTCTCCAGGTACTGTTTAAATAATCTCCAGAGAAATGGCGGCCTCTTCTCCATTTTTTTCATTTTATTTTGTTAATTAACTCCTTGGAAAAAATGGGGAAAAAATTCGAGAGTGAAGTCGTTACGGATTTCGGATTTTTTTTTCGTTTTTGCGGAATATCTCGGGATTTTGAAGAGATAGCGGAATTTTTTATGGGACAACTTTTGGAGGGGAGGTTGAGATCTGGGGAAAAGGTGATTATGAAAATTTTTGTATTTCTGTTGGATTCGGAGATATTTCTCTGGGAAGGTGTGGAGGAATTTGAGAGGTGATGTGGGGATTCACGCGCCGATGGGGGAATCCCGCGAGGAATCAATAAATTTTTATTATTAATAATCCAGGAAATGTCTGATAGTCACGGAAGCTGATAGCCATCGGGAAAACATTATAAATAAATAATATTGTCCACTAGAATTTTTTTACCGAGAAATTTCGCGATGGTATCATTTTAATCACACGAATTTGACTTTCAAAATAATTATTTATTTAAATATTTTATTATCCTCAACCCCACTGCAACAATAATAATCATCCTCGTTATTATTATTGTTATTATAAATTTAATTTTTCATCTCCGAAAATGCGGGAAAAACGGAAAAATCCCGAAGAAGATTTGAAATAAAAAAATGGGAAAATCTACCGTAAAAAATCAAATACCGGAAACCGGAAGTTGCGCAGATGGCGCCCCGGGATTTTCGTTATTTTCGATGGTCTCGAAAAATTCCACCTCTCGCTTCACTCCGTAAAAAAAAAAATCGGACAAGATTACTTCCATCGTCTCGTAAAATCCAATAGCCCTTTCGGTTGAATTATCTTTATTTTTTTGCTTTTCCTTTTTTTTTGTGACTGGCTAGTGGCAACTCCGAAATTCTGTGGGATTTCGCGCGATAGGTAAGAAAAATTGAGGTTTATTTCTGTAAAGAGGCCACATGTGCTGAAATTTTTTTTGGCCATTGAAATTTGAGTTATTCATATTCTGGGGATGGATTTTTCATCAGATTCTGGTGAAAGGAAGGGAAGATTATTGTGCCCTGAGACATGGCGTTGAATCCGGCGTACGAGGACATTGGAAAGGGATTTGTTCAGCAATATTATGCATTATTCGATGATCCCACTCAGAGGTGCAACCTCGTCAACATGTACAATGTGAGTTTATTATTTATTTATCATGATACACATCAGCAAAGATTAAAGAATAAAAAATGATCAGACATAACCTCTCCTACTAATTTTTTTCCAGACCGAATCGTCATTCATGACGTTTGAGGGGATCCAGATTCAGGGATCCGACAAGATTATGCAGAAACTGAATGTAAATCTCTCTTTTCTCTAATTTTTATTCATTTTCACGTGATGTCGCCATTTTTTCAATCATTTTCGAGAGTTTTCCCAGTTTTTTTGGTTTTACCGTTTGTTAAGAGGGGATTATCTCGGAGCCGGAGGGGTTCACAGGAAAATCATGAGGGACTTTTTTGTGGGGAATCTTGTGAACTATAAAAAAGTTGGAATATGTTTTTTTTAAATACCCAACCATTCTCGAGATAATTGTCATTTATTTCGGGGTTGCTTTCTGATAGGTGTGATTTTTTTTATTATCTTGTGGAGTAATGAGGAAAATTGGGAAAATTCTGGGATGAAGGAGAAATTAATGGAGAGAGCAAGGAGAGCATGATGTATGTGAATATATTATATATTTTCAGAGCTTAGGTTTTCAAAAAATCACTCGGGTACTGACTGCCGTGGATTCACAACCGATGTTCGACGGCGGAGTCCTGATCCACGTCCTCGGGAGGCTGCAGGTAATAAAAATAATTAATCCCCGAGACCCTAGAGCTGTACAATGATCCCAGAGTTACCAGAACATTCGAGGAATCCTAGAAATTCCACCCAATATACCTCAATAGTTAAAAAATTGAAAATAAACGAGTCGAATAAATTCTCCTGGTGCTTCTGGGACTCGTCGAATTAATAGTTTATTATCAGAATAGTTGATACTAAGTATTAAAAATGATTGGGCAGACTGATGAGGATCAGCCCCACGCGTACACCCACACATTTGTCCTGAAGCGGATCGGCACCAGCTTTTTCGTGCAGCACGACATCTTCAGACTCGCGTTGCACGACACTGTCTAAGGCCAATAAATAAATAATAGATCGTCCATCGATCATCGTTATAAATCGTGGTAAAGGCAAGCTAACGTATGGAAATCATTGCATTAGTTACCCACACCTCATTAACTATTTATTAATCCAACGACACATGATTTTCCATTGATTAAAATATTTAAATCATCCTAGATTAATTTGAGAGTTGTAATGAGTTTTTTTTTTATATTTTGTGCTTTGAGTTTTTTCCATTGTAATACCTGGAATCCCCTGGGAGATTTCCCTGAAGATGATGTTCACCATTTCATTGGAAAAATGAAATATTTCATTCATTCAAGTAATTAATATCTTTACGTTCATTAGATAATCATTGATTTTTTTTTAAAACTTAGGCTGATGAAGATCCTCCGCACGCATTCTCGCAAATATTCGTGTTGAAATCACTGGGGAGTGCGTTCTTCTGCCAGCATGACATATTCCGTCTCGCTATTCACGACACAGCGTAATTAAAATCGGCAGCAGACGAGACGTCACAGGACTAGAAAATCACCTCGGAACGAGGGGAAAATAATCCCGAGGTGCCATCAAATGGCCCTCCAGAGCAATTAATACCGTACGATCCCAATCCCTCGAGAGAAAATTTCATGAATTATTCAGTCAACATTGTACACCTGTCGTCTTTGCGTATTATTTTATCTAGATTAAATTTTTATACAGGAAAGTAATGCTTCTATGCCGTAAGAATAAAACATTTAATGATTAATTACATTTTCACGCATTCTTCGAGGATTTTCTGTTACAAATTGCCCCTTTTCTCCTGCTCTATCTCGATTGCCTCGAACAACGCCTGGAAATTCCCAGCGCCGAATCCCTGGAAATATTCATGTATTTAAACGTGATATCTAATAAATTTATGGAATTATTCCACTCGAAAATCAATAAATAATCTCCAATTTCTCTTTCGAATCCCTAGGTAAAAAATTTGGGTTAAAATCATGGGTTACTACCCTGAAACATCAACTCACGTTATGATTTCTCCGTTGAATAATTTCAATGAACAAAGTCGGTCGGTCCTGGACATTTTTCGTGAATATCTGGAGAAGATATCCATTCTCGTCATAATCGATGAGAATCTTGAGCTTCTGGAGGACGGAGATGTCCTCGAGGATGTTAGTACCACTGGACTTGAGCCTTGACCTGAGCAAATCGTAGTAGCTGTCGGGGACCTGGAGGAATTCCATACCCCTGGCCCTCAGGTTCTCCACAGCCCTGATGATGTCGTCCGTGTTCAGGGCGATGTGTTGGATTCCAGAGCCGCCGTAGTACTCCACGAACTCCTGGATCTGTGAGCGTTTTTTACCTGGCGCTGGCTCGTTTATCGGTATCTTCACTGTCTCTTCGTAATTTGTCATAACGATTGATCTCAGGGCGGAGTACTCCGTGTGCAGTTGTGTGTCGTCCACTGACCAGAATCTGTGGAACTGGAGATTATCCTCGTACCACTTCGCCACTGGCTCCATTTGATTTTCGGGCTGATTGCCCACGCAGTGGTCTATGAAATTCAACTTTGGATCTGGTCTGCAACAAATTAATGAGTAATTAACAATAATAATTAAATAATTCCAGAAATTAATTACAGATAAAAATTTCTGTCATGAGTTTTTCAATTAAAATTCAAATTAATTGAAATTTAAATAATTATGGACTCACAACAATCGACTGATGGGATCATCGGGGGAGTCGACGTATCCTGGGAGGAATTTCCCCCTGTAGTTGGTTCTGTCCACCAGAGTGTGGAGCGTATCCCCGAACTATTGGAAATACAAGACAAAAAATAATGAATTACTTTAATTATTAATTAAAAATTAATAGTTAGTGAGGAATGAAGATTACAGTCTGAAGAGTTGCCATCCTGACGACTCCGTTATCGTCCTGCTCCTCCCAGACGTCCCTGACGACTCTAGCCCCTCGTTTTTTTGCTACCCTGACGATGGAGTCGATGTCCACGACGCTGAAGGCGATGTCACGGACCCCATCACCGTGCCTGGACAGGTGGGATGACATCAGCTTGTCGTCCGGGTCGTAGGACGATTCGAACACGAAGACAATTTTATTCTGCTTGACTGCGTGGGAGGCGATCTTCCGGGATCCTGTCTCCAGGCCCTGATATCCCAGGGGTTGAAAGCCAAAACGAGTGATGTAGTATCCTGATGCCTGTTTTGCATTTCCTACCCACAGCTTCAGGTGATCGAACGCCAGGAATTCACCCGCCGTGGGTTTCGGCCCCTTGTCGGTGTACGTCGTCTACAGGGAAATACGAATTATCTCAGGAATTACTGATTTTGGAAAAAAATGGTATTTGAATTTTTTTTAGATCATTGAATTCTCCGCAAATTCGGTTTATGATTTTTTGTTCTATCTCCGCTTGGGGGGGAGATAATGGGGGGTTTCGGGGCGGTGAGAATATGACGGTTTGAAAAATTTGAGGTTTCACCTGGGGAATTATTTCCCACGCACCTCCGGACGCTTTTTAATTCTTACCATTTCAAAAACTGCGATTGCGATGGATTCTCGATTATTACTGGACGTCACAGCTGGGGACACTCATTTAAATAAGGGGCCCGCGATGTGGGCTAGGCACCAGGTCGCTTTCTCATTGGTCGATACCGGAGGCTTGTTTACAGGTACAGGAATTTAAAAAGTCATAATTTATTGCTACGACGGGAGAAAAACCGGATTAACACGCGACCGTTGCCTGATCTCAAGAATTCCCATTATCTTTCCATCACCAACTCCCAAATTTCCCACTCACCCGTACCCTAAACATCAATTATATCAACCCCGAGTCATTCTCTCCAAAAAAGTCATAAAATCATTTTCCCAGATAATTTTATCGCCTACAAAAAATGTCTCTACCACTTCCTCGCGATTTTCTTCCTTCTCGCGATAAACCGCGAATTACTCAATGGCGGAGTAAATTCGGGTTTTAAAATTTTTTCCATTTGTTTACTAATTATTCCCTCAGGAAATTATTTATTAATAATCATGTTTATGACGTTTTGGTTGACGCGCAGTGAATGCTAATGATTATTTTTCTTATTTTGTTGTTCGCATAATAGATCGAAGTGGAATATTTTAAAAACGAGTTTTCGGAGAAAAATCGAAGGTCTGATGTAGTGCAGTCTAGAATCCCCAGCTCCCGAAGGCTGACCTGTTAATTAACTACTGCTTAATTACCGATGAATGGAATAGGTTCATAAAATCAATAGTCAATTCTCATGTCGCAATTATTTATTTTGTCGTTCGTTAAATACTGAGTCAGTCTGATAGTTTTTCAAACTTAAAATTAACATATTCATAAATTATTCTTCATTCTCGCTGGATACTTTCGTAATTATCTGAATCCAAAGAGTTTCTCTAAAATCCGCAACAAAATCTCGAAACGAAACAATTCTAATTCCCAATATTCTGGAATATCGATTACATCTGCCTGTCGTCTCGAATAATTCAAGCAAAAATGGAATGGCATCTGAAGTCTTAAATCTTACGATGAGACGGAATAATCTCTCCACGAAAAACAAACCGGCAATAATTACTTCACCTGCACCCATCGTCGATGCAAAAAAAAAAAAAATTCCCCCACACCCCCACCTCCGAAATAAAAACAATTAACAAAAGCCTTTGGCACCCTACAAAATCACAATTCCATGATCCCTCTCGAGACGTCTCTTGGCTTTCAAGGGCACCACCCCCATGAGATCAGCAGGTGTTGGTAGCCCCCCAGGGCCCCCAGTCCCCACCCCCTGCTGATAAAAAACCTCAGTTCTACCACACTGATTTCCATAAACGACGGTGTCCTCAGTCCTGACGATCACGTCCGTTAAATTTCTCGATTTTCTGAATCTCTCGTGAATGACTCCAGCAATCTCCAGTTCACTGACACCCCAGAGGCCCGACCTTCAAAAATTTAAATCAATAATCATTTTAATAATTAGCATTGCATGAATTCTCATAAAATAAATAGTAAAATTTTAATTTGTGGGTGAATTAATGAATAATGATAAAAAATGAGGGACAACCTGTGAAGTGTATCCCACTCAGGATCAACACTGAGAACGGAATAAAGTTCCTTGTGCTCATGCGAGGGCATGGGCTCCATGCAGTGGCCCAATCTACTCTCAAGCCTACCCAGATGATTCATACATGTCTCCCAGAGGCTGTGAATCAACTCGGGATTATTTCCAGTGCCATCATCCATGAGTAGCACCATCACCATATTCTGGTGTCCGCAGATGAAGAGTTCGGCCTTCTCGAGGACGCTACCACTGCCAGGCTCTCTGTCACCCACCCAAAAGTCATCCTCCTCGTTATTATTCTTAGCTAAACGACTCGAGAGGGTGGATAGATCGTAGTACTCGCTCGGTGTTGTCTCTTTGCTGCAGAAGCCACTGGTTTTGTCGTCATTTGCCAGGAGACTGAGTCTTGACATCAGTGGAGTCAATTGCAAGCCCTCGAGCTTCTTCTTCACCTCGAATACCTCGGAGGATCGTCTGCCATCTTCCTCGATCATTGCTGGGGCGTTTAGACTCTTCAGGGGTAGACTCATGGATCTTCGGCAGGTGTCTCTCCTCTTGATGTCGGGAATCCAAGTCCTCGGGTCCTGGGGACTTGGATCTCTGGGGATTGATTCGACGAATTCCAGTCGTGTTGTGTCCAAGTCTTTCAAGCTCTGGTGATCCACGCCATTTGTTCTGGATGGCCTTGAGGATGATCTCGAGCTCTCGGAGAAGCAGTGGGGTTGGGCTTTCACAAGTTCCTGGTAGTGGCTGGATATGTAGTGGTCGTAGAGCTCTTGGGAGACTGGTGAGCCATCGAATTTGAAGACTGGGTAGCAGGGATCGGTTATCGTTGTGGAGTGGTATCTGCGTCGGTGGAGGGACTCGGGGGTGCATGAGGATGGTCTCCATTCCTCAAGGTCAGAGACACTCGAGCTTCTTCTGGCACCTGGGGCTCTTCTGGGCTTTTTCTCAGGGTCAAGACCTCCGGATCTCAATTTATTCAGTCTCTTGCATCTCAGGGCCTCTTTCACCACGTCTGGGATGTCGTCGATGTCCTGGGGCTTCCTCGGGGGATCCAGGATCTCGTCGGAGTCATCGGCGTTGCAGATAAGGACTGCTGTGTCGTGGAGGACTCGATTTATGTCTCTCAAGGGGGTCGAGCAGACACTGGGGGTCAGCGGATGGGCTCGATTTTTTAATCTAAATTCACCCTTTGACTCCACCTGTGACTCAACCTTTGGGGGAATGGAGTCTCGTCGATGGACTGCGGGTACTGACTCCTCCGGAGGGTCACCGTCAGGTGCTTCACCCTCTTCTGGAACTGTAAAGATCCTCGAGGTGTCTCGTTTCATTCCACAGCTCGTCAGAGAAGTTTTCTTGGGGAATTTCTTGGGGATCTGCGGCTCCAGGGGATACACAGGCTTCGGTGGCTCCTCCGGCTTCCTCTGGACGTACACTCGAAGCAGCTGAACACCCAGGGGCAGGTGAAAAGACGTGGGTATTCGATCGGCTGGCGCTTTTATTCGATAGGGATCAGTTATCACCAGCTGTTTCGTCAGCTCTGGTGACAGTTGCGTCGCCACAACTTTATTATTAAAAAACATGGCACCACCCAGGATACCTGGGGTCTCCTGGCAGTACTGCAGCAGCTGGAGGGACTCCAGGAAGACGTTGCTGGCTGATTTTGGGAGTTTTATCATTGGCATCGACGAGAACAGCGACGAGTACTGGAGAATTGGAAGATAAGTCTCCAGCATTTGGTACAATCTCTCGGTGAATTTCGTTCGGTCATTGTTCAGTGACTGGGAGATGGTCTCCAGATCGCAGTGGAAGAACTTCAGTATCTGCTCGAGACTGTCAGCACGACGATGGATAATCCAGTCCTGGATATTACGATCCGTACCAATCGCCATGATATAGGGTGGAAATTTCTTCAGGACGAATTTACCACCCTCCAGGGTTATGAGAGAGGGTGGCGAGAAGGAGCTCGACAGGAACTGGTGGATCCCCATGAGCTGTCCAGCCAGTGCCAGGCGTTGAGTTCCTGAAACCCAGGATGGATGAAAATAGAGAACAGCATCTGCTGGATCGTCCTCCTCTCTTCGGCAACGAGTTGGATCGTAGATGAAGACTATCATCATCTCTCTGAGGAAAAAAAAAAAAACGAACGATCAAAAATACCTGGAGGTCATCATCGAATGGTGGATTTTTCTGGGACATCTGTTTATCATCGATCTTCTTTCGTTATCTCCCATAAAAAAATACATACACTAGTTTATAATCAGCCTTATCCTTAACGAAGATCAATGAATTGAAGAGAGACATGCTCATGCAGAATTCCAAATAATCACCATCATCACCATGACGATATGACGCAACTTACTTAGCCATTGTAATTATCAATGATTTTCTCAGGGCTCTTGATAATCCAATTCACTCCCTACACACCCCTTTCAACTTTCCCTGATGATTGTCCTCCACGATCTCCAACACCTCCAGAACCTCTGATTATCATCTCCCAGTGATCAGCCCTCACGATTAAACATTATAAATAAATTATTCTCTCGCTCTCCACATTATCAAATAAATCAAAATAAATAATAGACCGGAATGCTCAATTATCCAGTCGCAATTATTGTTATTATTTCTATTCTGGGTACATCCCTCTGCAGGTGAACAGGAGGACTAGTTTTCCAATTGTTTTCAATATTTTTTATTCTGAAAATCTCTCTGTAATATCGACTGAATGTGAAAAAATAATAATTACAAATTATAGTCTAAAGTCCAGGATGAGATAATGCGGTGGAATTTTGAGGGGATATTCAGTATCTGACGTCGAGTATGAGAATATCGTCCCCAGGATGACGAGTACTGGACTTCTGGTGCTGACGAGTCCATCGAGGGTTAGGAAGGTACTTCCAGTGATTCAGCATCATGTACTTCAGACTCTTTATATCCAGTATTCACCTGGGAAAAGAGTGCAGTGCCAGATGATGACGAATTCAAGGGTGATTACGAGTATTTATGCCCTTGCTACGTCTTTCCTGGAGAGGGTGGACGTCAGGGTGTTGATATCGAGAGCAAATCAGGGGTTTATTGCCACCAGGAGACCTGTAGAGCTGGTGATATTCGATGGTAATCCCAGGGTGGACCCTCAGACCTTCGTCGAGAAGTTCCTGAGGAATAGGTCGAGGTGTGACATTTTTTTTTTCGACAATTAATGTTCTGAGAGGATTGAAATCAATAATTATCTTCGGATTGAATTTTTTTTTCCTCTCAGGTCTTGCAGATGGATTTCTCTGGATACTGATGGTGATGAGACCCTTGGGGAAGGAGAAAAAAATCCTCTGGGAGGTGGAGAGGAGCTGGAGAAGGTCTGGGATAGAGTTGTCCTCGGGGGCACCTTCGACAGGCTCCACAATGGCCACAAGATCCTCTTGAGTGAAGCTGTTCTTCGATGTAGAGAGAAACTGACAGTTGGGGTCACAGACGAGACCATGATCCAGGGGAAGATCCTCTGGGAGCTCATTGAACCCTGCGAGAAGAGGATCGAGGCTGTCAAGGAGTTCCTCCAGGACATCGATGACTCTATCTCCTACGACGTCGTACCCATTTCCGATATTTACGGACCCACCAGGAGTGAAGAGAACCTAGATCTCATCGTCGTCAGTGAAGAAACAAAACGTGGAGGGCAGAAGGTCAATTATTTATTCATTATTTCATTTTATTTCATTTTATTAATTTCAAGTTTAATTATCTAGCTGGATTAATTCATTTTTTATCACCAGGTGAATGAATTGAGGGGCGAGAAGGGCCTCAGGATTCTAGATGTCCACGTAGTCCAGTTGGCTGAGGACGGGGGGCACAGCGATCACGAGGAGGCGAAGATAAGTTCTAGTAACCAAAGAATAAGACTCCTGGGTACGCGGCTGAAGGAGCCCAATCTTCTGGGCAAGAGCTTGAAGCCCTACATCATTGGATTGACTGGGGGAATAGCCAGTGGAAAATCATCAGTGGCTGAGAAGCTCCAGGCACTTGGGGCTGGTGTTGTTCACTGTGATAAATTGGCTCATGACCTCTATGAACCCGGGAGAGCGGGTTTCCAGAGGGTCGTAGAGCTCTTCGGGGAGGGTATCCTCGACGGGGAGAGGAGAATCGATAGAAAAAAACTGGGGAAAATAGTATTCAATGATAAGGTATCAAACAATAATTCATCTTGTTGAATAAAAAAAAAATTCAGAGATGTCTAGGTGTCTAGAAAGCTGATAAATTCCAGGAGCAATTGGACAGATTGAACAGAGCGGTTTGGCCAGCTATTCTGGAGGCTGCCGTTGATGAAATCCAGAAGCTCCACGTCCAGGGATACGAGATAATCGTGATGGAGGCTGCTGTGCTGATTCAGGCTCGATGGCAATCTGTCTGTCACGAGATCTGGACGTGCATCGTGCCTCACAGTGAGGCTGTCAAGAGGATGATGGAGAGGAATAATTTGACAGAGCTGGAGGCAGAGGCCAGGATCAACGTTCAGCCCAGTAATATTGAACAGGTGGAGGCAGCGACTGTCGTATTTTCAACTCTCTGGAGTCACCAAGTGACGCTGGAGCAGGTGAATCGAGCCTGGAAGGCTGTCAACCACTTCCTCAGTCAGAAATCGTGAAAACTTATCAATTGCCATTTTGTTAATAGTTTTACGTGTACAGTGGGAATTCTGAATGAAAATTGTTGGGGTTGTTGATGAATTTTTCGCCTATTTTTATTTTTATCTGAAGGTCGTGTTGCCTCTGAGGATGATGCTCTCCTCCTGCTCCTTCCTCTCCTGGATCATCGTCATCAGGGTCCCCAGGAAGGTCTGGAAATCGCTCTTCAATTTATTTCCGTCGTCCTCGATGTTGCAGTTCACTTGAGATATTTTAGCGAATGTTGGGGCTGAAATTAGAAAATTGTCAGAGGATTCTGAGCACCTGGGGATCGTCGGGACTCACATATCCGTTTTGGGGGGTCCAGGTGGGACTTGTCTCCCGCGAAGTAAAACACCACGCAGTTCTTCGGCTCCAGCTTCGTCTGGGAAACGAAATAATCGTAGAGCTTCTCCAATTCCCAGACGAGGTCGGGCGTCAGCTTCGAGTACACGAAGATCACCCCCTGGGTGTCTCTCCTGAAGGCTGACCAACAGCTCTCAAACCTCGAGGGGAGAAAAATATTGTCGAGAAATAAATTCAAGTTTTCTCTTTTAGAATTTATTCTTTTTCTGTCTCTACCTGCGATCTCCACTGCAGTCCCAGAGCTCGATGTCCACTTTCGATTGATTCGTCTTCGTGTTGACGTTTGACACATCGAACTCGAGGATCCTGACACCCTGGGTTGGCCTGTACTCGAAGGGGATCTCACTGGCGTCAGCCAAAAAATTCGCAACTGTCGTTTTTCCACTCTGAAAATAAATCCTGAATTTAAATATTATCCAGGGGTTTTGGGAATTCCGATGATTTACCCCAGCAGGACCGACGACAATCAGCTTGATGGGATCCATTTTTCCGGTTGCCATGGAGACGAGGGCACAACAATGAAGGCAACAGTAAAATTCAGCCCATCATCGAGAACTCGTAATTAAATCGATGGAATTGCTTTTGAAAAATATTTGATGTACAATTTTCATTCCCTGCTCTTTTATTAATTCAGTAAATAAATAAAAAAACAAATTGTTGTCTTCTTTGCGTAATTTATTTATTAATCCAAGGGTTTCAATACGACATTCATTACATATTGATAAAATAGTCATTAAATTACGAACGAAATTGACGAAACGTCAGGATTAACACGAACTAAAGTCATGAAATATCGAATGATTGATACTCGGTAATTGTGAAAAGAATTGTGTCAATCTATTGGAGGGGCTGCTGGAGCATCGCCTCTGTCACCTGCATCGGCTCTACGGGTTCGGGTTTTATTTCCTCCGGGTATTCGAGATTGTACAGGGCCTTCAGGGCTGCCTTCGCTGCTATTTTCTTCGCGTCCCTCTTGTTTTTCGCTGAAAAATTACAACAAGATCATTAAATCCTCAATTTATCCCAAGAACTATTCACTCAAGCCGAAAACGCCAAAGGAATTTTTTTTCGTCCATGAGATTCCCTTTAAAAAATTTCTTTTCACATTTTCCTTTAAAACCAATAGTTTTTCAGTTAAATCAATATTCAATTGAACGAAAACTCAGCGTTTTTTATTTTATAACGCATTAACGAATTATTTGACGAATTAACAACGCCTTTAATTAATTGCTCATTAATTAATGATGGGTTATGCATGTGTCGTCGTTTTTTTGGAGAACTTAAGAGCGATTGAACTCACCAGAGCCAGTGAATACTTTCTCGTCGATCTCAACGGAAAGTGTGAACATAGTGTGTGGCGGATTTCCAGATCTGCTGACCTCGACGTAAGTAATTCCAGGTTTCATCTGATTGAGAAGCATAACAGGATGAACAGAGAGTGCATTCTCAGGTAGAACTCTCTCCGTCGGTGGTTTTGATTCAGCCCTGATTTTGGGTGGTGTCTGAGTTCCAGGTCGTGGAATAGGTACAACAGTTCCCTGATTCTGCCACTCCAAGAATAATTTGTAAAGTGCAAAACTAGCGAGTGAACTCCAGGGTATCTCATCAGTCTCATCAACACTCATTGGAGTAGCTGTTGATTCTTGGGCCTGTCCACCCTCAGCAGCAGCAACAGCAGCAGCAGCAACACCCTCTGCTGAGACACCCTCTTTGGTGGTATCAGCTGATTCGACAGCTCCCTGGGAGTCATTCTCAGCGTCAGTGCGAGCTTTGTTGGCAGCTGCTGTCATTTTCTCGAGGAGGAGACACTTCAGGGCATTCTCAGCAGCATTCTGACGTGCCAGGGGCTTGGAGAGACCCTGACCAACGTACGTCTTACCATCCAGCTCGGCATGGACAAGAAAAAGGGAATTGGGGATTGACTGGGTCTCCGGGAAGGTGAACTGGACACCAGCTTTCATCTCATTCAGAACCATTATCGCGTTCTTCGGCATCAGGGTCTTCCTCAGACGTTGATTCATCCTCAGGCGTTTCAATTTCCTGTTCACTTTGGCTGCAACAAAAATTCACACTTCAGACTACAAAATAAATTCATCAATAAAAATTCCCAATTCTTCGTTTGGTATCAGTAATTCTGTTCACATCGATTCTCCATTCCAACGATCTCAACAGAACTCCAACGATCTGGAGATCAGTGGACCAGAAGAATCTTCAAATTTGCGCAGTGAATTGTCATCACAGCAATTCTCCTCAGGGACTTACCCCTTAAAATCCACTCTCTCCATAAAATTTAATTAAATTCCCAGAGCACTTTAAAGAGCCCCAATATTTGAAAAAAAATACTCACTACCCTGCAGTTTAGCACGTCTCCATTTTGGCTGATCACTGGTCTCTGAGAATCCGTCACCCTCGGGCATGACGTCGTCGTAGTCCATGGGATTCTCTGGATTCCCCTGATTCCCTTGATTCCCTTGACTCCCTTGGCTCCCCTGGTTCCCCTGGTTCCCCTGGTTCCCCTGGTTCCCTTGATTCCCCTGGCTCCCCTGATTCCCCTGACTCCCCTGACTCCCCTGACTTGAACCAGCAGCAGTCACATTCCCCGCATTATTCTGATTAGAATTGGCTGCAGGTGCCTTCTGAGCTTGAGCATTGACCTGAGGTTTTTCAGGAGTCTGGGTGAAAATTTTCTGTGGCTGAGATGTCTGAGATTGAAACGTCTTCTGGGTGGTCTGTGGCTGTGGCTGCTGCTGCTGCTGTTGCTGGAAGGTCTTCTGTGATGACTGCTGTTGCTGCATAGGTTTCTGCTGCTGCTGCTGCATAGGTTTCTGCTGCTGCTGCTGCTGCATAGGTTTCTGCTGCTGCTGTTGCTGCTGCTGCATCGGCTTCATCTGCTGTGGCTGCTGTTGCTGTTGCTGCTGCTGCTGCTGCTGCTGCTGCTGCATGGGTTTCTGCTGCTGTAGCGTTCCCCTCTGCCCTTGAATCTGCCCTTGAATCTGCCCTTGAATCTGCACCTGTCCCTGCTTCTGCGGCGTTGACTGGCCAAACTGAAATTAAGATCGGGTGGGTTCGTTCTGCTACACAAGGAACCTCTACGGTTGTACTGTCCCACCAGGGCCCAGGGCGTCTTTAGGGTCATTTACTTGAGGGCAAAATACGTCTCAACCACTACCATAGCTCATAACACGTTCATCACGATTTATCATCACGATTCATTCATTCCCCAGGTCCTGAGAATGAAAGGGTGATTCAAAAAAAAATAAAATGATCAATCTCTGGTTTCCATCATCGAATGCCAATTAATATTCACAGACAAATGATTCTGTGATAATTTATCCTAACGATTTAAATGTTTAATTATCATTTTATTGTGTGGATTTTTAGTGTTTATTGATGAGTGGTTCTGGATTTGTCTTGGCTGTCATTGTTTTTTATCTATTTAATTTTTTTTTGGAGGCATTCGTACGGCTGGGGATTGAACATTTTAATTTCTTGTGATTTTGTGGAACGTCACGATGTTATGCTAGGTGAGGTAAGACAACGAACTTGCCCCTGGTGACATGTACCTCCTCGGTATTGTTGTATAGCTACTTGTTGCTGCCTGCTTTGTGGTACAAGCAGGAGTGGGGAGGAGCGAAGTACGTGGATTAGTACATGCATTGAGATCCTAGTGATTGGAGAGAGATTCTAATTTACCAGGGGATGAGGAACTCTTCTCCTCCTTTTATCTAGCCATTGAGTCTTCGCAACTAGTGATTTATCCCGGAAACTATCGATTTCATGGAAAAATCATGAGGAACTTTTTTTCAGGTGATTAAACGCCCGAGGGAAAAGGTCCTCTCATGTTTCCTGGTGGGACCAATAGTTTCAGAGATAAATCCTGTTTTATGGGGATCGGAATGTTGCGGATATTTGGGTGAATGGTATTTGGGGATCGGTTTTGCCCCAGGTGCGGTGGAGATGGTTTTTGATGAATGGTAAAAGGCATTTGCTCTGGGACATTCGTAGGTGCAATCTCTCTCCACAAACAGGTCCTTACGACACCTCCCTCGATTAGATTTCTCGATATTCGTGAGAACTCCGAGTGAATTTCACCGACGAAAATTCATTTCCATTTTTCGTCAGTTCTACGCAGGTATTCACAACGAAAATCGACTCATTGGAGCCACCCCGTACCCGCGAACCCGATAAATAATCATTAACAAAAAAAAATAATCGACTTACAGCAGCTGCATTTGCATTTCCGGTCTGATACCCCTGATTACTGGCATTCAGAATCGGCCCTCGAACTGGAAAAACAAAAGTCTCCATTATTTATGCGATTATCTCCGGATTCTGAGGAGATAGAAGAATCTTCTCGGGAAGTTTTTTGTAGAGAAAACCGAGAGCTAAAAAAAAGTCCCCACAAATATTTTTCTAGCTCTCCTCGATCCCCAGATATAAATAAAATAAACAGAATTCAATCATCTCTGTAAATCTGAGTTCCCCAATTTGATTTCTCCGTTATGTCTAATTATTTCCGAATCTATCAGAGATACGAAAATTTTCATATCGACCTTTTTTGTTGCTGGCATTCGTCTGTACAAAAAAGTCCCCACGGAAATTCCGGTATGGCTGACAGATCCCGAGATATACATTCAATCTCTTCATTGTCTCTTGATGCATTAAAAAAAGAATAAGTGATGCGTCTAGCTTGTTCAATAAAAAAAACAAATGATGCGTCTAGCTTGGCGTCGGCCATTTTAGAATGCCGGTAGAATTATTGATTATTCAACCCCCAGGCCTATCCCCAACCCCTCCACCCCCGATTTACCCCCAAAAAGCTCTAAAAAATCCGTGGAAACGAAAAATTAAAATCATTACTAAAAAAAAAATGACAGAATAATCACCGAATGATGTGTTTTGTTGGGTTTGGTTTGCCCCTCGACTCCTGGTGTACATCTCGAACAGAATCCCTCTCACCTCACAACCAGAATGATTAATAACAATTAACGCCGATTAATCGCGTTATCGTGCAATTCACTGTAAAAAATGTTGATAAAATTAATCGAGAGTTCCTGTCGCTTTTGACGTTTTTTTTTTGGAGTCGTCGGAGTAGGCGATCCTAGTGCAAAGTGGAGCGAAGATGAAACCGGAAGTGACGCCTCCCCACCATTCGAAAATGGCGGCTGATCGTCGGCGCGGTTTGCCCTGCGCAGCAGCCCAATTTCGTTGTGTCATCAGGGGGGAGTGAACCGCCGGATGTTCAAGGCTGCAGGATGAATGCGTTTTGTTTTTTATTTGTTTAACTGAAATTTAACCGACTGTAGAACGAGCGGAAGGGTGAAGCCACATTTTGTGGAATTTCAAATGAAAAAAGTTATTTAATATATTGAATATATACTCCTAATGAAATAATATTTTTTAAATGAGCGCGTTGTCTAATTGGCAACGTGCTTGAACGTCACGCCGACGGGCTGGGTTCGATCCCAGCGTCATTAATTTTTTTTTTTCAAAATAGTTCTAATTTTTTTTTTTTATTAATGGCTAATTAATGGAAATATCGTTTATAAACTGAATATTTGATAATCGGAAAGATATCCATTGAAATTGCAAAATTCGACATTTTTGAAAATAATAATTTGCAATATATATACTCCTAATGAAATTTTAATTTTATAATGAGCGCGTTGTCTCAACGGTAACGTGCTGGACTGGCACGCCGATGGTCTGGGTTCAATCCCGCCATCATTCATTTTTTTTTTTTTAATAATTCCTATTTTTTCTTTTATCAATGGCTAATCCATCGAAATATTGTTTAAAAACTGAATAGCTCCTCGATGTTCATGTTATCCTGATACTTTTTCTAAAATTTCGAATTTTTCACTTTGAGTGAAAATTTCGGCGAATAACTCCTCGATGTTCATGTTATCCTGATACTTTTTCTAAAATTTCGAATGTTTCACTTTCAGTGAAAATTTCAGTGAATAGCTCTTCGATGTTCATGTTATCCTGATACTTTTTCTAAAATTTCGAATTTTTCACCTTCAGTGAAAATTTCGGTGAATAACTCCTCGATGTTCATGTTACCCTGATACTTTTTCTAAAATTTCGAATGTTTCACATTCAGTGAAAATTTCAGTGAATAGCTCTTCGATGTTCATGTTATCCTGATACTTTTTCTAAAATTTCGAATTTTTCACCATCAGTGAAAATTTCAGTGAATAACTCCTCGATGCTCATGTTACCCTGATACTTTTTCTTAAATTTCGAATGTTTCACCTTCAGTGAAAATTTCAGCGAATAGCTCCTCGATGATCATGTTCTCCTGATACTTTTTCAAAAATTTCGAATTTTTCCATTTCTACACTTATACTTTTTCACTTGAATTTTACCACTCGATTTTTTTTTACCACGCGTCGACACACCAAGGGCCCTATATTACTGGCTGCTGGTATTTTAGGGACCTACATTACCGACCCTGGGTATTTCACTGAAGCGCGAAAATTCAAAAATTTCACTGACATTGAAAAATTCGAAATTTTTGAAAAAGTATCAGGGGAACATGAACCGCTAGGAGGTATTTAATTTTTAACCATTATTTCAATTGATTAACCATTTACAAAAGAAAAAATTGCAATTATTTAAAAAAAAAAAATGAATAACGGCGGGATCGAACCCTGGCCGTCGGTGTGGTAGGCAAGCACGTTACCAGTGAGATAACGCGCTCATTTTAATAATATTATTTCATTAGGGGTATATATTTTGCAAAAGTATTTTAAAAAAAAATGTCAAATTTGTGAATTTCACTGGATATCTTCTCGATTTTCAAAAATACAGTTTTTAAACAATATTTCTATTGATTAGCCATTAATAAAAAAAAAAATTGGTGGTAGAGGGTGAGGGATTTTACTCCCGGGGCAGAGGGAGAGGGATTTTTAGGTGGGGGTTTTTAGGTGGGGATTTTTGACAACCAAGAGGTTATGATCGTTCTCCCCGGGAGAGACGGTGACAGGGAGTTACTCCAGGAGCATAAACCAAGGCTTGTCAACCTGGTGATGAGGAAGTGGACGTAGACACCATGTGGACAGCGAAAACTCCATCACTGCGGATCGATGTAGCGGATTTAAAGTGTAAAAATGGATGTGGATTCTTCGGGAATGACGAGTGGGAAGGATATTGCAGTAAATGTCACCGGGAGTACCTCCAGAGGAAGAGAGCCAAGAGGGAGAGGCAAACGAGGGGACAGAACCACGAGACCGATGCAGCAAAACACTCGACACCTCCAGGTATCAGTAAAGTAGACGATAAAAAACGTCAGCAGGAGAAGAAAAATAAATTACTGAACATCTCGGCGTTCTGGAAGTTGCCCTCGAAGCCCCCGGGGTACGACGATCTCCTGAAGGAACTGGTGCAGAACAACGAGGACCTGGACAAAGTCAAGTCCGAGAACACCGACTTGATGCACATAATCAGCAAAACACCAGCTGAGAAGGACGTGAAGAGGTGCATCCGCACCCTCGTCTCGAACATTCTCCAGAACAGAAATGCCAAGAGGATCGAGGAGCTCTCGGAGATCACCCAGAATTTCTACCAAGTCTTCGGGAAGAGAATGGATAACAGTCCGAATTATGCCGGGATTTCTCCAGAGGTATCCTATTCACAAATAAATTAATAGAATTGATGATTAATTTTGAAAAATATATCCAGGTGAAGGAGCGACTCCTGGACTACGTGGAGAGACACTCCATGACACTTCTCTATCGTGTTCTCTTCTGTCCACCTTTTACCATCGACGAGGAGAAAGATTTGGCGATTCAGAAGAGAATTCGCCAGTTGAATTGGGTGAGTGGTAAAAATCTTGAGTGCAGAATCCACGAGACGAGTCCAGAGGTACGCGAACTCGTCTACACGTCGATAACAGATCTCCTGAATATGGACTCAGCTAAGGCACCTCAGGAGAAATTAACCTGCGTTGTCAACTGCTGCAGGAATATTTTCCAGCTACTCCAGCAGTCGGTGGGTGGTCCAGCATCAGCTGATGAATTCCTTCCAGCACTCATCTTCATCGTCCTCAAGGCCAATCCAGCGAGACTCAAGAGTAATATCAATTTTATCACGAGATTCTGCAACGCTAGTAGATTAATGACTGGCGAGGGTGGATATTATTTCACTAATTTGTGCTGCGCTGTTTCGTTTATCGAGAATTTGACTGCTGAGAGCTTGAATATGTCGGAGAAGGACTTCAATGCTTTTATGTCTGGGGAGAGGGTGCCTGCTAATACCTGGGAGTCAGCACTGACCATTTGCGAGAGTCTTCACATGATGTGCGAGGATATCACTCTGTTGGAGGAGCTCAAGGGCAAAAATCAGGACGTCGTCGACGAGGCCAGGAGGCTTAAGCTCGAGATCGTTGAGTTTCAGAGGAAAATTCGGGTGGAAGTCGAAGATGGCATCGACAAATCACCGCTGATCATCTCCAGGAGTCAGCGGGTACCTACCAACATCGACTGCGAGGATGTCGAGGGATACAAATTACCTCCACCAATTATTCCCCAGGTCAGTTGAATTAATTCACCAATTTACACATTAATAATTCATCATTAATTCTTTTTAATCTCCAGTTGTACTCCCAGCATGTGGGTATGGACGACCCTGACTGTCAGGATGCATCGAAAAATCCATCCATCGATGACTGCATCACTCCGTCCCCTACCTTCGATTTTCCACCGTTCGTCGACTGCTGTCTTGACACCAGCAAACCTGATGACGACACCAGTCTCATCAGTCTTGATGCCCAGTGTGATTTCTCCAGTGTTGACCTCGAGCCTATGGAGAAGACTCCAGACAGTCTTCTCGATAATTCCCATGGTTCAACCTCTAATCTTCCTTCACCACTCACTCCGGGGCTCTTCACCGAGGATTATCAGGGGTTCACTCTCCAGGGATCCAACATTCCCACCATTCCCTGCAGCACTGGCGATCTCTCACTCACATCAAATGATCGAGATACCGATAATTACGCTAATTATTTTAAAAGTATTTAGTCGACCTGGGGAAGATCCTCTATCCGTCGAGGGGATGATTTTTCAATGACGTTTACCAAGTCTAAATTTCTGGGAAATTTCTTACTTCTTGGTGAGGGCCTGTGCAGGTTATTTGTGCCTTAGGGCCCCGAATTCTCGATTAACCAAAAAGGCCAAGGAAATTCAGGACTTGTGAGTAAGTGTTAATATTTAATTATGCATTAATTAGGAAATAGGATTCTGTAATAAATAAAATATTTAAACAATTTAATGTGGACGTTCATTTATTGACTTACCTGTCTTCTTTTTTCATTAATAAATTAATTAATAAACGATATTGTAATTGTTATAAATCACAGGTACGTATTATACAACATTTTTATTGCGATAATTATTTATAATTAAATAATTGTTATCGGATTGTTATGAATGGTTTTGATTTTTTTGAAATGCAGAATGTTTTCATGAGACTTCAATATTCAAATCAACTAAAAATTTTATTTTCATGAATTTTTCGAATGAATGTTTACGTTAACCTAAAAATAAATAATTGCTCTAACCGAAATGACAGGATGACAAACACCAATGCAATTACGAGCCTTCACGTTAAAAAATTAGGTAATTACCTCTGATTAATTAATTTCGAATGAACTTCAAAAATTCGACTCCGAAAAATTGACGTTTAATTGTTTATATTTATTGGGATTTTAAAAATATTTTGGAGGGCGATCGGCCGTTGGAAAGCCCGGGAAAATCGTTTTTGGATTAATTTATTGATTGATGGGGAATATTTTTTATTTAGGGAGTTTTGAATTTTTATTTTTTGAATTTCAGGTCATAAGATCGAAGAGATTCGATGCAGAGCTCTTGAGAATATAATTTCGAAATTGGAGCATGGATTTACGTGTGATTGTCCAGGAGTCAAGAGGGAACTCCTCTCGAAACTCCTCAGCTGGTTCAATTTTGAGACTGCTCCGCACCCTGAGAAGGTCCTGGACCTGATGCACTACCTGATTTCGGTGAGTCCATTATAAAATCATTTCGCAGAGAATTACACAGAAATCGACTTGGTTCAACCTCAAAAATCCGCGGAACCAACGAAGGAATTTCGACGAATCAGATCTCATTTTAAAGCCCGAAAAAATACCTTGAAAACGACCCCCAATTCGTGGAATTCCACTCAGCCAGTGCCGAGATATCGCCGAGCAAAAATGACAGGTCTCTTAATCGCAAGAATGAATAAATCCCATTCCCCATTTGTTAATTAATTTTATAAATAAAACAACTAAATCGCGTTTCCCGTGGCGTTGCCCCAGGTCCCTGACCTTGAATATTCTTCCAGGAAGGGATAGTCACACCCTTCGAGGACTCCCGGGTCCGGAACGACCTGGAACTCCTGCACTCTCGTCTGTCCCCCTCTCACCACCCAAAGCTCCAGGAAATTTCCAATTGCCTTCGCCTGTCCCCAGTTTCCCCCCGCATCCCCCCAGGAGTTCCACCATCCCCAGAGCCCTCGCCTCCGGCCGACGAGACCCAAGTGCCATCATCCCCAGGTACCCCAATCTCCAAAAGATCCGAGAATTCGATCCGCTGGTTATTACTTCCCTGGCAGCCACTGGTCTCATCCGATCGTGGAGTCCTCGCCGCCGTGGAGGACGCCCTCTCCAAGGACGAGTCAAACCTGACGATTCACACCTGCCAACTCATCACCAACGTCATGCTCCAGGATTTTCCAGCCGAGGTATTCCTCCAGCGTCCATCAATAATCTCGATATTCCACAATTTCCTGATGACCTCGGTGGATGAAAAAATCCTCAGGACGATCCTCCGTGCTCTGCACAAGCTGACGAGATCCCTTCGCTTCAGGATTTATTACTACAGCGATCCCTGCGTGGCGAACAGGCGTCAGAGGACGCAGGTACCAGAGGACGACGAGGAGACTGACGAGTCAGTGCTCCAGCTGCAGCAGATGCTGCTGCCAACGTACTGCATCGAGACACTATCAAGAACCCTGCGACTGCTGGAGAACCAGGTTGACGCAGTGCGGCCCCTGGAGACAGTGAAATCGATGATGGACGTGTCCTGGGAGCTGGTGGAGCTCCTGAAGACGAGTTTGACACCGTCAGTGTGGCTCTCCGTCGACGGTCTCTCCCTGAAGATTCACGAGGACCTGAAGTCTCTGCTGAAGCTCCTCGGGGATATCCTGGAGTTCCTCAGGGGCTACAGCAACATCGACTACTGGAGGATCACTTACCTGACCCTTTTATCCACAACAACAAAACTCCTGTCGTCCCTCGTTCCCCTGGAGGTCTCAGACTGCGTTCTCCCGGGTTCACTGAAGATCTCTCTGGCTGTCGCCCTGATGGACACACCTGTCTACCTCCTTCATCCTGGATTACACTCCACCCTCCTGGAGTACGCGAGGCAATTCCGAGGGGATGAGGTGGAGTACCTCAGGATCTTCGAGGAGACGAGGATAATCACGAGATCATTGAGAGCTGCTGTCTCTGTTATTAAATCCAAGGATGACGATATCGTCAGGAACATGTACCTCTCGAGGACGTCTCTGGAGTGCCACGGCAATTTATCCATCATCGAGAGGTACATGTCGATCCTCCAGGGGTACAACGGCCTCAACTCCGAGGACAAATCTCTCTCGTCAAAATTATTTCTCCACCTGCTGTCCCATGGAAATGATAATATCAGGATAAAAACGTACGATGAGTGCAGGTACTTGGTGGCAGCAGCACTGGGTGTTGAGAGGACCAGAGGAAGAGCCTCAGTCACCTGGACATCAATTGGTTTTTTATTCGATAAAGACGTCCTGAGGGAGATTATCTGTCACGGAGTGGCTGACGACCTGGTGAAAAGTTCGGCTGAGGATATTCTGATATTTCTGCTGAAGGGGAAGATCCCCATGGGTGAGACAGGATGGAATTCCCTTCTGGAGGCTCTCCGCCCGGTGTTTCCTCTCCTCCAGGTCCTGGGAGGCGCCAAATCTCCGCTGGAGAGGTGCATTTCCAAGATGCTTGACCCAGACCTCTACCAGGAGATCAGTCTGACGTACCTGGAGGTCCTCAAGGGCAATATGAGGCTTCTCTTCTCTCTGGACGCATCACTCCGGGAGGAGAGCGTCTTTAGGCTGATTTACCTCCTGGGAATGGAGAGGAACTCCACCGAAAAACACCCCAGGCTGTCGTCTCTCCATGGACTCCCCCTGAGCTCTCTTTTAATTCTTGAAAGACAGAGTAATTTCAAGAAACCAGAGGGTAATTATGACAGGTGCAACTTGCTGTCTGTCCTGGAGATGCTGAAGGTCTCCAGCGTCGAGCCCAAGGTGAGGAAGTCAGCGCTGATTCAAGTCAGTGTTATGCTGACAGACTCATCCCTCCACCGGGTCTTCCTCAAGGAGAAGGGCCTGGAGATCCTCTTGGAAATCCTGGAGAGGTCCCTCATGGAGAAAGACTTCGAAAATTACCCAGACTCCGTCGTCCCCATCGTCACGATCCTCAGGATCCTCTCCTCGACCCAGGGAACAGTTCGTCATCAACTCAACGACACGAATGTCTTGATAAACATCCTCAGGGGTTTATTCCTCTTCCCCAATCACGAGACTGTGAAAATCGACACCGCCCAGTTATTATTTCTCCTCCTCTTCCACGACGAGATCGTAATCGACGTGGGTATTTCCGTTCCTGAGGTGGTGATCACGAGGATGAGAGTTCCATTTCACTGTAAAATTCACTGGAGGACTAGTCCTCACAGGAAGGAGAAACCGATCGCCTGGAGGAATCCACTGACTCTTGCATTCGTCAGACAATTCTGGTCTTGGGAATGGAACAACCGGGAGGACGTACTCTGGACCCACTGGGACAGCCTCAACACCGAGACCATCGACGAGAGCCTCAAGATCTCAGAGCAAGAGCTGTCGACTCTCCAGTCCACCTCAATCCGTTTCTCCATTCAGCGACAACTCTTCAACATCAAGAACTCGACGACCCACGAGGAAGTGACGTCCGCCCTGGACTACCTGTGGATGTACACCAGGTTGACAGAATTAAATCCCACGGAGAGGAGTCTCGTGGGTCTCTCGTCGATGCCCTGGGAGCAGTCCCTCGAGCGTTTTCTCCTGTCACACCCAACGAGCCAAGACGACTGCTGCCTCTTCGTGGATGTCCTCAATTATCTGAACCTCCTGATGACGATCACCCGTGATCCTGGAGTGATCCAGTGGATATCGAGGACAACGAGACACATGACAAAGTCCCTGTCAGATCTCCTGAGGTGTTTAGAAAAAAATTATCAAAACGTTCACCAGTCTGTCCTGAGACTCGTCCGCACCTGCATCAACCTGGAGACTGATCTCGATGAGGACGACAGTCTCGAGGATTTCGTGGAGATAATCGTCTCGAATCTCTGCTCCAATGATCAACAGCACTTTTACAACCTGGCGTACCTCGACTGGCTGTTGAATTGCCTGACGTACCTGACGAGCAACAAAAAATGGAGAATAATCCAGGGTAACAATAACCTGGTGACAACTCTGGTGAATTCCCTGATGGAGCTGATTGCATCATTCCACGGCAATGGTGCCACCAGCTTCATGGGTCTATCAATAACCAAAAATTCGATAATCTGTCTGAATCACCTGCTCTCACAGACGACGTCGAAGTCGTTTTCAATCCTCTGGAGGGCAATTACTTGGTTACCAACACTCTGGAGTAACAGGGATCCCCTGGTGAGGGCCTCAGGGCTCCAGCTGTTGGGTGGTCTTCTCCGAACGCCCCACGACGGCCAGGAGTTACTCCAGAGCCTCGGGATGGCACCCAACGAGCTACTCCAGGGTGTCATAAAAATTATGATCGATCGAGAGGAGGCGTCAATCGTCAGGGAGAAAGCAGCTGTTGCTCTCAGTCACCTGGTGAAGAACTCCAGGGGTTCGGTATTCAATTATTGTGACTCCTTGAGGCCCAATGCCATCGTCATCTACCTGGAGCAGGCGAACGTCTTCTACGAGATGAGTATCATGTGCTCGAATTTGTATTTATCAGGATCACTGGAGTCTGAAGGAGCCGCTGGGGACTCTGACACCTCCAGGTCCTACCCCAGGTCGGTTCTACATTTTTACAACGGCCAGGACGAGACGTCCCTCAAGGACGATTCGGAATTCGTGACGACTCCAGCACTCGTCACCGCTGTCTGCTGTCTCATTAATAATCTTGTGATCATCGGAGGAGACGTCATCACCAAGATCTACGAGAATTCCCTCGACAAGTACCTGGTGAGCTGCCTAGGGCCCATCCCCACGGGTCCACTGGCCCCTGATGTACTCCAGATGTACGTGGGGATCTGCACCGTCCTGACGAATTGCATCAGTCACTCCGGGGAATTCGCCAATTCCGTGAACTTCTCACCGGATTTTTTATTCCTGTTGATGAGTTATCTGAATGAGGAGAGGATAGGGAAGAGACTGATGGTGGAGGTCTTCAATTTGCTGAGTGTCATGTCTCTGACGGAGGGACAGCACCTGGAGGCCATCCGAACTGCTGTCGACGTCCTGGGAGTGGAAAATCTGGTACTCTCGATTTGTCGAGGGGTCGGTGGAGATGGTGAAGTCAGGATGAGTGCAATCGCCTGTCTGGGGTTCCTCCTGGGGATCGGTATCGAGGGGAAAGACCTCCTGGCGGAAGCACTCGATGATATTGACGTGGAGAATGTCAAGGCTGGTGCCAGAATCTGTCAGGTACTTGTCGAGCTGCTGGTGGCGTACAATTACGCCAAGAAGAGGATCTCCAGGGATAAGGAACTCGTCATGGGGACTCTGGCTAATCTTTTATGCGTCAGTCGTGAGGCCAAGGATGAGGCTGAGAGGCAGAACCTGGGGATGACCTCGGTGATGATCCTCAAGGAGTTATTCACCGAGATCAGTCTTCAGCCTCATCACAAAAGGGGCGAGAGGGAGAAGAAGATGGCGCCTGTCATCGGGGAAGTGGCTAAAGTCCTGGGGCTGCTCATGAATTTTTCCTGTGGCAGCTGTCGAGTCAAGAGGAACCTGGCAGCAGCTGGAGTTGCTGATGTTCTCCATAAATTGTGGGCCTGGATCTGTTTGAATGACGCGGCTATCATTTCTGCTCTAAAAATGCTCGCAACTCTCACCACTGACTGCCCCGAAGGTATTTTGTTATAATTTTGTTATAATTTTGTTATAATTTTGTTATAATTTTGTTATAATTTTGTTATAATCCTTTCAAATATATTAATATCGAATCAAATTTGACCGGAATCCCTGGAATTCTGGGGAATAAATAACGAATTGAACGTAAAAAAAAATTTTTTCCAGCCGCCCAATCCCTCACCCTGACGACGACCCTCCCAGGATCGGGCCCTCGAAGGACCCCGAACACGGTATCTCTCCTGAATGTGATAATTCACCTGATCACCCAGGAGGTGGACAAGGCGAGTCAGTCCTTCGATAATCACCGGCTGCACTTTGCCTTCCACGTCCTCAGGAATTCTGTGCACGTCCATGAGTGTCGTGTGGCCATCTCCAAGAGCAATCTCCTCCAATTCTTCACGAAGATTCACCCGTTGACGACGAAACGCAATAAACCCTGGCCTCTCATCGAGATCTACTGCCTCGAGTTCCTGATCGATTTCACGTTCTACGATGAGGGACAGACGTGCGTACCCAAGACAACTGACGGTTTCGAGGTGCTGATACAGCTGTCCAAGTGCTCATCATCCAGCCAGAGGATTCTCTCCCTCTCCATCCTGAGGAATCTCGTGTTCAATGTCATTAACAGGCCGAGGATTCTGGCGTCGATTGAATTCATGAATCTTCTTCACTGGGTGTTGCGGAGGGGCAGCTTCTGCGAGATCGGCGTCGTGGGGTCTATCCTCTGGGCACTGGTTACCAACAATCAGAAGGCTAAACTCATCGCCAGGACTGCTGGCTTTGCTCAGGCACTCCAGGAAGTCCTGGGGAGAATTGCCCTGGACAACGTGCCTCATCAACTCCAGCAGGATGATCTCGTCAGGATGATTCAGTACGTCATCAAGATCATCAAGACCTCTGACGCCAAGTGCGACCTTCAGGACTGAATATCATTAATTTTAATTATTTGTATTTGATTGCTGGAGCCAAGAGGTCAAGGTCAACGAGTCCACTTTATCGCTCTTACGGGTTTTTCTGGAATATCTCCGAATCTAATCGAGATATCGAAATTTATGTCAAGATCTTCTTTATAGAGGACAGCGAGAACTGCAGTTCAAGTTATTATGAATATTTCGATATCTTGATTGGATACCGAGATAATTCGATAAAACTGGAGCGAAAAAAGAGGGGAATTATTTTTTTTAAAACTCTGAGCTTCTGATTTTGTAAATAATCGACTCTATTTTTGTAAAACTTTTTCTGGATAATAAATAATGATTATTATAAGCTTCTAGTGGAGTGTAATTTTAAAAAATTTTTCCTGAATTTAATCACTGTTTCATAATTTCGCGGAATATTTAACAATTCTGCGGGAAAATTCGAATTCTCTTTTTTCCCAGACGCGCATCAATGAATTAATCCCCAATTACCCTCGATTCTCGGCAATTACCGTCAGTCAGGCGTTGTCCAGAGGAAAGGAGAACATCTCTGACGTAGAAGAGAGGAAAAAAAAAAGGCGTGAAAAAATATGACAAGCGGATGCTCCGGCGTTTGCTCAGATGTGGCTTTCACCAGCTGCTTTGTAAGAATGAAATTGAAAAAAAAATAAATAAATCTCCAGCCAACGATCCGGAAGAAGCGGCCGAGGGAATGGACTGCGATTATTCATCTTGAAGTGTAGAAGGTGGAGGAAAGAGGCGTCGATGAGTCGTAGTTGGTATTTCACTGGGTTTTGTTTTTAATGAAGCACCAGTCGGTTCAAGTGCATCCTCGCAATCACGTGCTACCTTTTGCCAATTAATTCAATAAAAAATCATCCAGTTGGGATGATCTTGATGATGATCCAGGGATTGATCAAGGAACAATCGTAAACTGGATGATTCAGGCGTATCACCGAGGGAGGAAGCGAAGGAATTGATGCGCTACAGAAACGTGAGTTCAAAATCATCAATTTGTCACGCAACATCTGCGCCGCTTATCGCGGTACCTGATGAAGCTACGGGAATCTCCCCGGGACCTTTTTTGTAGAGCAAATTCAGAGCTAGAAAAAAGTCCCCACGGAAATTTCTGTAGCTACTCTCAATCTCGCGATTTCTCCAGAAAACCCAAGAAACAACTGGAGAACAAGAAAAACTGTAATTTTCTCAATGACCTCAACTTTTTGTATCGTATCTCGAAAACAAGGGGAGATACAAAAAATGTTGATAAACACTTTTTGTAGTTTTTATTCCGCTCTACAAAAAAGGTCCCAACGACTATAGGGCTATCTGTCCCGGGTTCATAGTTATCCGACCTAGAAGAAAAGCGTGGGTGTATAAGTGGATGGTGCTCGATTTCTCCACCCCCAAAATCATTTCTAATCCTTCTCGATTATTCTCCCACGACAACCATCGATTTATCCTCTGATTCAATGAATACCAATAGACGATTGGATATCGGCTGGGCCCGTTTGTTCGTTCAGTTTTTCGATCACGTGGTATCGGATGGATTTGCGTCAATGCTGACCTCCGGAGTTGGTATCCACGCATACCAAACCCCCTTCACCCGTAGTGAAGACAAACGACTCTTAATGGCCTCAACAAACCTCACCTCTCACTAACTCCCATTTTTACCAATTATTTTGGCACTATCCGAATCGATAAACTCATCCCCCCTCAATTTACTGAACTGTACCTGAATTCCTGTATTTAAATAATATTTAAATATATATATAAACAATAGTCTTTTGCAAAAAACCATTTTTTAATGCATACTCCTCTTAAATATATTTTTTTATTATTTTATTAATTTTTTTTTGCAATATTGAGATCAATTCTCCCGCATTTTTTTAAATTTGCCGACGCCATTTTTACGGATGAATTTTAATCGTAATTCAGGTACACGCGCGGTTTTTATTCGGGTACAAAATCAGGTCCTGATCTGGAGAGCTGTCAGAATTTAAATTTTTGGAGAACAAATTAATTTCCAGTGACTCACGCGGGAAATTATGAATTATTAAACCATCAAATTCGTAATTATGTCGGTATAAATTATTTCCTCGGTTTATATTTTTTGTATGGGCATGTTGAGAATTTTTATGGGGAGTTTTTCCGGTAATATCTATCGTTTTTTACGATTCATGGCAATTATGTGGGCGCGTCTGGAAAATCCTTGAGGAAAATCCGCTCTGAGCGCACGTTGGCGGATTGTTTACAGTGAATTGTCACACGTGCCTTTCAATTCCATGGGTGACATCTCGGATTTTCACACGTTTGTTGTCTAGGTCATGAATAAACCCGTCACTTTCTTTCATATATATATTTTTTTATTTTTAATGAATGTTTAAAATTTTTTTTCATTTTTTTTTTATTTTTAAAATTTGAATTAAATTTTTTTTTCATTCGCACCTAATCATGCCTGATCAGTACATTCTGATGATTTCCTTCTCATGATTTCCCTCTCCATTTCCCCACATTTCCCCCAGATTTTCCCCCAAATCCCCCGTTTTATCCACCAAAACCCAGAAAATCCCGGGATTCCCCGAGTGAAATTCACAGTTTTGAAAATTATTTTATTTATCGCGGGGAGATTTAAATGTTGCCACAGGGAATTTAAAGAATGCGGTGATATTCCACCGTTTGATTGGTCAATTAGAGTTGGACTCTAATTTTTTCTGACAAGACAAATACTCGACGCGTGTTGTCCGACCTCTCACCATCAAAAAAAAAATATTCCACGGATAAATCATTCCCCAAATTCCAACGCCATCCATCAGTTCTTAAATAATTAATTAAGA
>NW_011887816.1:273185-282887 GCF_000806365.1 Fopius arisanus | reverse complement strand
ATTAATTAAGACAATTAAGTTTCTTCAGTTCTAAATAAATTATTTGGAGTGGTAATCGAATTAGCCGAATCTATAATTAACTTGGAGTTACCAAAGTCGGAGCACATGACAAAGCAGTAAAACGCGTCACTAAATATTGTTTTCTCTTCGTTGTATGTACATTAATTTAATCCTCTGTACGTGCATTTATCTGGTATTGACGTTATGCCGCGATAACATTCGGGGCTGTCAGACTGAAAAATTAAAATTGTTGTTGTGTCTTGATTAATTTTAATTGAGAACGTGCATCGACTACGTCATTCCGTAATTTCGACACAATTGGTACACGTGACTACTAGGTTAATTAACTTTATTAATTCTATATCGAAATTTGATCAGGTGATAAATTAATCACCATCTGATAATTAATTTATCACCTGATCATTAACTGGTTCATTAAAATTATTAAATATCATTCGTTAACAGTAATGATTTTTATCGAGGGAAAAAATGGAACTGAAAAAAAATTCATATCTCCGGAATGACGGGAGATACCGGAATTTTCATCGGATCCTTTTTTGTGGGGAAAATTGAGAGCTGCAAAAAAGGTGATTAGGGAAAATCAGGTGCGCCTCGTGGTTTTTGAGATATTCGTGAAAAACTTTGGGTTGTGAAAAGGAAAAATTTTGAGGATTCCGGAATTCCAAGGATTTCCTGATAAATTCGAAATCTTATCACTGGCAGATCGAATCCGCGATATCCACCATTTGTTTACTAAACATTTCGAGTGAATTATGGAGTCTCGACGCATTTACTTTAGCAATTTTCTGTTATTTATAGCGACAGGAAGGCGCGATTCGCTTCGTTATCAGTGCACGTACGTCAAACGGATGTTACGACAATCGAGATAAACGATAGGGCAATCGCCAAAACGAATTCAATCGAAACATCAATCCCAGTAATGAGGGGATCCAGTGAAAATATCGCTTATCAATTCGGTCTAATTGAGAGCTGTACATTTGTGCACTGATAAAAATACCAGCGAGCCACTCATTTTTTAAAACAATAATTAATCCTTCCTTTTATTTTTTAATTCGCTAATTCACTAATCAATCCACCTAGTAGTACGATTTTTTTAATAATTCATGCAACAATAATAAAAATTTCTTTTCAATTTTTTATTTCATTTTCCCTTTTTTTTCCTTTTTTTTTCAATTAATCCGGCATTACCCAGTGGCAATGGCTTTAATTAATAATTAATAATCATTATTATAATTATGGTTAATGATGATTTAATTATTTCATAGGTCAGTTAATTTTCCCAGAATTTTTCTCTTAATTCCCATAATTGACAAAAAATTGTGGATAAAAAATCTGGGGCAATTTCAGGAATAATAATTATTAATTATTATATTGTTATAAAAAATTGTTATTGTCGGCAGGATTATTTCAGGAGATTAAATGCGATAGCTATATTTAGTCAGGATTACCAAAAGTTTTTGGAATTTTTCTCTTGATTTCTGTTATTAATTAATAAAATTAATAATTATAAATAAAAATTTACACGCGTGCTCATTTCCACGAGTGGAATAAGTGGGAGAGTCGGTGTTTGCAGGCGATAAAATGACGTTGGTAGACTCTTTTGAATTCAGTTGCCTGTGGTTATCCACACTGGAATAATCCTCTGTGATATCAGTTGTGGTGATCGGTTCTGGTGAAATCAGGGGTCATTAACCTGGAGAAATTATCATAACGTGGTGATTTTAAATCATAAGTGGATAATGTCGAGTGTCTGTCATGCGCCGATGCCTCCGAGGATCGAAGCTTTTACCACTAGACTGTGTTTGAGGGCCGTGGACCAATATGAAAAATTATTCCAGAATAATTTTAAGGTAGGGCTTGCCATTTCGATATTTACACAATATTTTACTCATCTCCCTTACAAAAAATTCATCAACCCCTCCATCATCTTCGGTAGATCTTTCATTTTACCTTCAAGACTGCTGGAGTCCAGTATTGATTATTTAATATTATTAAATATAAATAATTTTATTAGGACTTGCGTTTTGTTGAGTCGATCGATACTCGGAGGAATATCGATTTTTGTGGAAATATTTTCTATTCGATTATTCATGGATTGCATTGGCACTGGAAAAATAAAGAATTTACATATTTATATTTATTTATATAAAAATCAGTATCACAAAATACGTGTGGCCAACTATTTTAGATATTCCATAATAATAAATTGTTAGTAGATTTTTTATTCGGAGGTATACCTTTTATTTTATTGTCCAGTCAATCGGGTCAGGTTCTCCTGGAGAATGTTAACGGTCCCCTGGTGCAATGTAGGTTGATCCCCTTGTATGTGTGTCAGTACGTGGGCGACAATTAATTGTTGATCCGTCGGAATTAATTGTCGCAAACATTTTAATTTTCCTGTAACAATTATGAAATTTTATAAACAAAACATTTTATGGAAAAATTCACGCAAATCCTAATTAAAAATCTTGAAAGCCCCGGAGTAATCGTTCGACCAGAAATAAAAACCAGACAGCCTTATCCACGTCTAAAATTGCTCCAGATATCTAGAGAAAAAAATAAATAAAGAAGACACCCGCGGATTTGAGATTAATCGGACTGACGTAAATGAAATCAGAATTATCAGACAGCGTCTGCCAACGCGTGTTTATTATTGCAAAACGAGTTTTGGGGTCGGAATTGAATTTCATCATTTTCTCCGCATCCTGACGCGATGATTAATCTTTGCCCCTCGATTATCGATGGGATGAGGAAGCAGAGGACAATCCAAGAATAAACGATCGATCGAGATTGGATTTGGTTATTTATCCTGGGGATTTTTTGGGGGTGAAAATGAATTTTAAATTACGTTTCAGCTGAATAAGAGCCATCGAGGGCAAAGGGTGAAGCAGAATGATCCATCACCGAATCGTCAGGAGAGAAAAGAAACTAGGGATGCTGGTGGTAATTGCATCAGTGGATTTCGTCAGTGGAGGAAAAACGAGTGCACAATCATCGGTAATGCAACACCAAGTTCATCTAATCAACTCGCTAATTCACGTGCCAAGATGGAACTGTTTCCAGTCGTTCTCTCGGACACGACAATGCCTGAGGAGGATTTGTCGTTGAAATTTCTTGCACTCGTAAGTGTTAATTTATTCCCGTTGAAGGTCTCCTTTCCACCTCCTGGATTCGAGGATAAAAATCAAAAGACCACTGACAATTCTGGAAATTCTTTCAGAATGCATTAGATCTGACGGCTCCAGCCAGCGATATCCTCCTGAAGAACCGCCTGAAGTCGTGGTTCCAGCTCTCAGGTCATCCAGACGGTTTTGCTCCAGCTGGCCCAGGGACTGTCTGGAAACGACGGACAGGAGGTGCAGAAAATACCGAGCGAACGGTTTATGAGACCCTTTCCAAGGACTCCCAGATGAGTAGTTACGTCCCCAGGTACTACCGCGAGGTCGACTACAAGGGTGATACCTTCATTGAACTCCAGGATCTCCTCTTCGGCTTCAACGATCCCCATGTGATGGATATTAAGCTGGGGACGAGAACATTCCTCGAGTCGGAGGTGTCGAAGACGACGGAGAGGTCTGACCTCTACGAGAAAATGATATCGGTGGATCCCAGTGCACCGACTTGCGACGAGCACAGGAATAAATCCGTCACCAAGCTCAGGTATATGCAATTCAGGGAGCAGCAGAGCTCGACCTGCAGTCATGGATTCAGAATCGAGGCCATGAAACTTCCTGGGGGACCACCAATCACCAATCTCAAGACTGTCAAGACGCATACTGCCGTCTTCGAGACCATGAGGCTCTTCCTCGGGGACAGGCGGCACGTCTGCGAGATGCTCCTGGAAAAACTCAGGGATCTCAGGGCTAGACTCGAGGCATCCACGTACTTCCAGACCCACGAGGTAAATAATTCCCTGGAAAAATCTAGAGAAATTATGAAAAATTGAATACACGAATGAATAATTAATCAATTTATCGGAAAATCATTAGTTATTAAAATGAATTCGTTATCACTTGAAAAATGCAATAACCATTTGTTCATCGTTAAAAGTTTATCGCTAAAATGAAAATGAATCCATTCAGTGCAAATTGTTAATTCTCAAGGTGCAGTAACAGCACTCATTAGGGAAATCCTCTGGTTTATGATTGTTTAACAATTGTTGTGACATTGCAGGTAATTGGCAGCAGTATTTTCATGATCTATGACGATAAAAATGTCGGTGTCTGGCTGATTGATTTTGCCAAGACTTACCAAGTGCCTGAGGGTAAACGACTGAATCACAGGATACCCTGGCAACAGGGAAATCACGAGGAGGGATTTCTTCTGGGTCTTGACAATCTCATCCTGACGATCGAAGAGATCGAGTCAAGTGACGGATGATTAATCACTTCTGCCGGAACAATTCCTGAGTCATCGAGTCCACCGAATTCAATGAGGAAAATTGTTAATAATTATTAGTCAATGAATTACGTACAAGAAATTATTGTTCTTTGTAGATTGAATTTTTCTACGATAATTTTATTTGATCTTGATAGATGCCAAAAATTCTACTGCTTTTTTATGGATTATTTTAGCATAAGACTTGTACAAAGGCTGCCTAGTGATAAAAAGTATTATGAATTTTTATAACACATGCATCGGGAGGTTTATTTATTTAATAACCCAGAGGATATTTATAAATTAATGGGAGATTATTGTGTTGTTCAATTGGAAATAATTTTTTTACTCGATTTATTGTGGAATTATTCACTTTCCAAATTTCTCTCTGTCCTCCCCTCCAAAAAAAAAACCCTCGCCTGTCCCCAATTTTCCCGCCAAAACCTTGAACAATCAAAAAATCCATTCGCCTTCGCGCCACGACGTCGCCACGATCGCGCCGACGCCGCGGCGTCGTGTCCGCCTGCGTCCCTGGCATGTAAAATTCACACCGGAACCCGACCCGGGAAAAAATCCACACGCCACATTTCCCCAGAGTCTCCAAAAGCTCCCAAAAAAATCATTCGAAAAAAGATCCAAAATCCCTTCAAAAAAAAAACCTCTCCCCCCTCCCAGGTGTTCATCCCCTAGTGAAAAAAGAAATTGAAAAAAAAAAAAATCAGTGAAAACTCGTGGAGAAAGCGGAAGTGAAGCCGACGTAGCCCCTGGGGTTGCGTTTGGGTCTCGACAATTTGCCAGAGGAATAAAAAAAGAAGAGGTGGGAATTGAGTGCCATCTTGGATTGAGTGCGAGGCATCCGCGGCTTTTTTTGCGGTCTTACCTGGCATTTGTTAATTAGTCCCATTGTTGATTAATCCGTATTGTTGGTGGAGACTGTTTGTGTGGTGATGCATTTCCAGGGGATAATCAGTCGTTCCATCTGTGACACCAGGCCCCGGCCAGTTTACTAACCCTTTTCAAACCTTAAACCACGTCTCCAGGGATTTTGAATAGAACTGTCTGCATTGTTGTAGGTTCTCACGGTGTTTCATTGTTTATCATTGTTGTTGGTGTATTTTCTGGGGTATGCCCTCGGGGAGTTCAAGGGTTCACCTGGTGCTTTTTTGGGGGGATTAAATAGACCTGATTCAGGTGCTCATGTGTCTATCTCCATTTCATTGGTTGCAGGAATCATCAGGAGGCACTCTGAGAGGAACTGGTCAAGATGGAGGGCGACGATGGCCCCGTGGTCATCAACAACAATCCTAGTGTGATCAAAGGTACGAACTCAATGATTCCCCAGCTCGAGACATTCTCTGGTTAATTGTCTGGAGGAGAGAACTCCTACTGTCTTTCAAAACAATTACTCGATGAAGTCTCAGGATTTCCTGGGGAATTTTTAATGATAATAAAAATATTGCAGCTGCTCAGGAAGAGATGGGTCGCCTGGACGTGCTGGTGTGTGGCCAGTGTCACTCTGTGTTCCACTTCATCGAGGAGTTCCAGGAGCACAGGTCAAAAGAGGGTGCTTGTTCAAAGACCTCGCACTTCCGTGATAATGGTAATAACGAGCAGAAGGCACAGGTGTGGGCATTCCTTTTGTGGAAGGACTCGCAGATCCAGCAGGAGGGACAGGACAGAGACTCCGCCAACTCGTGGAAGTTGTACCAGAAGTGGTGCAAAATGGAAGCGAACATTCGTGAGTCATGGGTGACAGCGGGCAAGACAATTCAGAATTTCACGAGAATCAGTAACGCAAAGATGCAGGAGGCACCACGTCAGGGTGCTGAGGGTGTAAAATCCACAGTTGTCGTGAGAAAAGTCATCAGAAATGGTCAACCAGAGGACAACGACGCGAAGAAATCACCAAAGGTGGAGTCAAAGCCCGACGCGCAGCCCCAGGTAATCCAGGACCCGAAGAAGCCATCGCAACGCCCCAAGACCTTCGTCAAACCCAAGACGAAGCCAGGGAAGAGTCCTGGTGAAGAGGAGGAGGAGAATCAGGAGGAATTCTCAGTCGAGAAGATAATGGCGAAGCGATTCAACACGAAGAAGAAGTGCGCGGAATTTTTACTCAAGTGGGAGGGCTACAGCACAGAGCACAACTCCTGGGAATCAGCAGAGGTAGTGAACACGTGTAAGTACCTCCTGGAGGAATTCGAGAGAAATCTTGCGAAGCAGAAGGAGCTGAAGGAGCTCAAGGCCCAGCAGCAGCTGCAGCTGCAGCAGCAACAGCAGCACCAGGGTGTCACTAAAGTCGTCAGCAGGCCAGTAATTCAGAAGACACTGATAAAACAGGAGGTGAGTAAACCTGGGCCCAGTACAGCAGCCCAAACAGTCAGGCCAATGCGATCCAGCAAATCCAAGGCAATGGATCAGGTGAAGCAGTGGTGTGGCACAATGAAGGATGAGGAGAGTGATATACTTGGTAAAAGGAGAATGGAGTCGACGGATTCCGACTCTGAGGATGCAACAGCACCGAAGAGGGCGAAGGGTGACACTGGGAGTGATGAGGATTGGACTGGTGAGTCTGAGGAGGAAAGACTCATGGGGAGGAGTGATGTGATACAGAGGGCATTCAACAGGGCGAATGCACAGTCAAATGGCTCGAATAAAACTGTTGCATCTGAGGTGACAGCCCAGACACCAGTCCTCGTGGCAAATGCCAAGGGTGTCGTCAAGGTTGATCCCAAGCAGATGGGAGATTTGTCCTCTGGGGTTTACGTATTGTCCAGGAAGGAGGGAATTATTAAATTGGACTCATCACCCAGTGGTAAGATATCGGTTAAGGGTGCACCTGGGGGTCAGGGTGTCCTCATGGTGCAGAATCGAGAGGGTGGGACTGTTGTCAGGAAGCAGGTGCTATCAGCTGCTCAGGCTAATTCAATAACACCTGTTAAGGTTGTGTCTAAGGCTGATGGTAGTCAGGTTGTTACACAGATGAAAGTCATATCGAAGGCAGTGACACCGAAACCCAGGACTCCAGTGTCAGCCAAGATTGAGCCTGTGAAAATCCAGCCGAAGCCAGATCCCACGCAAATCCAGCCAATTCATCTGGTGACAACTGTCCAGCAGCCGAGGATAACAGCGACACCACCAGTGCGTCCTCATCTGGTGAATCAAGTGCAGAAGACGCAGGACTCACGTCCTCTCCTCCCGAGGCCGACGATTCGACAGGCAACGCCCACCAGTGTTCTCGGTGTCACTCAGGTGAGGACGCCAGTCAGGGCACCTGCACCCAAGGCTTCACCTCAACCCCAGCCACGTCAGACCATCACCAAACGAATAATTACCACGTCATCGTCACCCCAGAGCCCCCAGATCCGAGCAAAATACACGGTTATGACGCAATCTGGTCCGGTGGTGAAGACTCTGCCATCGGTGTCACCGAAGGTATCACCGAAACCAGTTGCCAAGCCCCAGAGTCTTCTCTCACCCCAGCAAAAGCTATTCATGGCTAAACGAAAAGCTCAGGAAGCTGCTGGTGTCGTTGGTACGACAAAATCACCAGTTCGCACTGTTGTGGCGTCACAGAGTAAACAAATTCCAAAGGGCAGGGGTAAACCACCAGCTGTTCAGACGACTATTAAACCCAAGGAGACTAAAATCGTCGAGAGTGATGGATTGCACATGGAGTTCCAGGAGGTGGGATCGGAGGACAGCAGTGAGGAGCACGAGGCACCAGCACCTGAGGCTGATGCTGGTGGACATCAAGTGGGACCTGAAAGCCCAAGACCATTCACACTCTGTCCACTTACTGGTAGAATTATTGGGCCCGATGGTGAGCCTATGGAGACTGGTGATGGGCCTGAGCCTGAGCCTGTCAGTTTAACAACAGCTGCTGGACTTCAGGCTGTTGTTACACCGGTTACAGCAGCTGGTAATTTACCTGGTGATTCGGCTGTTGGTGTTGCTGGTACACCAACGACGACTGAATTGATTTTACCCACGCTGGAGTCACTCAGTGAAGCTGGTGGTGTGATGAGGGTTGAGATGAGCCCTGGAGGCACCACTGGGACTATTGTCCAGGGTGAGCCTGGGATCAGTCTAGCTGGGGTATCTGGCGGCAATGATCTGCCGTGTCTTGATGACACTGTCACGACTGCTGTCAGTACTAATGTCTCGACTGTTACAACATCGGCTGGTGGACAAGTGATGGGACAGGCTGATCCTAATGTACCAACGACTTCTGTTGTCTCTTCGGCACCTGGTGAAATAACACCTGATGTCAAGGACGAGGAGAGGAGGGTCGAGGATCAGGGGAATCTTGTTACTATCACTGGTGAGGATGGTGTTGTTTATCAAGTTGCTGGACATGCTGAGGATGGACAGACGTTGCTCGTTACTCGTGCTGCTGATGGTGAGCAGCAGTGCGTTTATGTCACCACTGATCAGCAGGGAGAGGATGGATCCGTTTTGACACTCGATCATGCTGTCGCTGAGGCTGTTGCTCAGCTCATTCCTGATCAGGTTAATTTGACACCCCAATTTTACGTCAAGGAGGGAGAGGAAAATACTGGAGATAATCAGATGGTGATGAGCATCATGGAGGGAAATGCTACACAGAGTCAGGAAGATCCTGATGGACAGGCACAGGTCGTTGCTCAGGTCGTGCAGGCTGATGATCCTACCCCAGGTTCGTCCGGTTCTTTTATTTCACAAAACAAGCGCTGAGGGAGTGATTAGGCAGTGAAAATTCAATGTTTTGTCGTTTATGTATGATATTTATGATTTTTTATTTCAGGAGGCACGAGACGAGTCGTCCTTCTGCTTCCTGATGGCAACCTGATGATGACAGAAGTCGACGAGGAGCAGTACGCAGCCCTGGAGTTGGATAAATGAGTGGAATAGTGTCAGATCGATGTGTAACTCCCAAACCTCGAGAATAATGAAGAAACAAGAAATGTTGTTGATGTATATATGTAAGAATGTTTGAACCTCGTGGCCCGAGGAAGACAGAGGCCCTGGTGAAGCTTCAGCTCCAGGGTATCTTCATCGAGACTGTGCAGGTACAAAAATTAAAAAAAAAAACCCACCAACACCTGATCAATTGACGAGGGTGAACAGACATCTGAATAAATCCCCCACAGAATTAATGATGATAAATAATTAATCTAGGGAATAGATTGAAAAACGTACTCTAGACGTTTATGTTTCAGTGTATAAGATAAAACTATTATTTCTTGCGTTTTAATTTTTACTGAATAGTCTTTATCAACATTTAAATATAGAATTCATCACTGAGAATGAGGGAAGTGGTATTTA
>NW_011887816.1:217976-272780 GCF_000806365.1 Fopius arisanus | reverse complement strand
AATTTGGGAAATGGTATGAAACCAACGATTTTGATTGCCTATCGGTAATCACCCTCTCCTCTGTTTATTAAGGAATCAAATAAGACGATAAGTGTAGGTACTCGATTAATCAATCTCTTCTTTTTTTTCGAATTGATGATGAGAAATTAAACAAGTGAGTGAGTCTGTGAGAGGTTCTGTGTGTGAGAAGTCTAAGCTAAATGATGTACGAGTATAATAAATGCATTCTTACACGGATAATTTATTGCCTTTTGTAATTTTTTTAAACATTTTTTGGTTTTTATTTCGTTTAGTGGAATTCGGGTGTCAGGAAAAGCACGGGAAAATGGATTTATCGGTTATTAATTATTTATATTGATTGATTGTTTTTAATTGAGGTATGGAGTTTGGGGGTGAGGATTGGGTGGATCGAGTGGACTTGGGGCATTCCGTCAGGGACATCTTCCCCCAGGTTTTTCTCGAGGGTGAGAGATTTTGTGGAGTGGAAAATATTTTGTTGTTAAAAAGAGCGGATTTTTTGGATCTGGAGAAGAGAAAAATTGTGAGACCGAGGGGAAAAGGGGGTGGGAGGGTGGAGGAGGTGGAGGAGGTGAAGTGGGAGGGTGGAGGGATTGAGAGGGAGGGGGATTCGAGTTTCGAGGGGTTGAGAAAAATTTTGAGAGCAGACCCAGTGGAAATCGAGTTTCACAATTTTGAAATTGGAAAAATTGTCAAAGTGAGTCAATTTATTTTATTTATTTCTCAATTGTTATTAATTTATTCATCAATTTATGGACTTGATTGTTTAATAATTCGAGAGAATTATTATGATTAAAAATGTGAGCGACGAAACGATCGCGAGGTACCAATTGGCGAAAAGATTTGACGCCTCGAAATTGCGATTTATTTGGGGAACACGAAGTGGAGATCGTGAGGACCTGGCCCCGGGGATGAGCACAGCCCTGACATTCGTCTTCAAAAGTAGAAGTCCTGAGGATTACGAGGAGAGGATAGTAATTAATGTTGAAGGGGGATTTCCAGTAATTATCGATGTCTCGGCACACAGGGATCCTCCGATATTGATAGGTGAAAATTCAACGATTATCTCGGGAACGAGCTGTCCTAGGTGAAAAAGTGATAAACAAAATCTCCGGGGAATTTCCCGATCCCCAAAAAAGGTGGAATTAATTTTTCTCCCAGAACCCCGCATTCCCGAGATAATCCCACAAAATTGAAACTCGAAATAAAGCATTTCGATAATTTCTCAATAACTTCGAAATAACTTTCGACTTCCCGTCGGGAATATCTCCCGAACGACGAGATTTATTCAAATTAGTCAAAAGATCATGTACGCGAAGAATTTTCTCCTCTCAAAAAAACTCCTCTATCATTTCCCTCTAGGTATCCCCATTCGCGAGATACGTGCATATAACAAAAGTTCGGTTTCGTTACTTTGGAGTGGAGATGTAACGAGCTCGAAAAATTCATCTTCTGACGCCTCGACAACTCCAGGTGATGATCTCCAGCAGATTCTGAGCCCCTGGAGGGGATCGCCGACGTCCTTATCAAACGAGATGGAACTGGACTGCAAGAATAGTCTAGTTGGTGACGAGAAGCTCGTGGAAACACAACTGACGAATTTCGGATCGTCCGGGAGATTTTTCCTCATCTCCGAGGCAAACTGGCACTGCAGGGACATCACAGTACAGAAACGACTCAATCACCAGTAATAAATAATTAACAATAATTATCGATCCCCAGGACCTGACAGACACCTGCAAGCTGCTGACCCCCAGCTTCAGCCTCTGGCCTGCGTATTTTCACCTGGAGAATAATCAGTCGTTGATCCTAAAAACTCTCTTCACTCCGGGACACCCTGGCCTCCACGTGGAGAAAATTTTCATCGTCTGCGACAACATCTCCGTCGAGTCCTTCGAACTCCTAGGGGACGGCGTCATGTTCCACTGGGATTTCCTCCACTTCAGTGAAAACCTCAGGAGACAATCACTTCCAGAACTCGAGGACAACAGATTCTCCAATTTCTTCACAGCACAGCTCCACCCTGAGAGCCTCTCTGTTCTCGTCGCCGTCTCGAATTTATCAGAATTCGATCTCAATTTTCGGTGGGATGTCATCAATGATATCTGCCTCGGGGTTCTACCAGAGAGTGGAATTCTTCCAGGAAATTCCACTCTGACTTTCGACGTCTTCTCCAGGAATTATGACTTGTGCTCGGAATTCGTCGAGAGTAATTTACAGCTCGTCCTCGAGGACTTGCCTCCGCAGGCGATTCCTCGGGAGTACCAGGAATTCGTTGAGGCGTCCAGGAGGAAGTGGAGATTTCCAGACGTGAGTTTTTATTCCTCCAGGGAATTATTTCAACGGGGAATTCATTCTCAGCTTTATTTCCAGGCTGTGGAGATATGTGTCGCCAACGTGGGGGTTCGCCTCCCCTCCAGGACTCACTCCATCATCTCCGAGGAGATTTCCTCAGGAAATCGTGACGAAGAAAATTTTTATTCGGATTCTATCGAAAATTGAAACTGAAATTTGGAAAATCGCTTCTAAAATTCAGAATTCCTGAAAAATTCTCCAGGATGTCTCCTGGAATTATTTACCCTAGAGAAATCCACCAGAATTTATCTCGCACCAAAAATTTATTCTCTCACAAAATATTCTGCGAATAATTTACAAAGATCAATAAAAAAATCATACAAAACACTTCCTGGAGCTTCTCCAGGGAGTGGGAAGAACCTGGGGCCCTTGAATTACTAATCATGCAGCTTCTGGAATTCTTTCAGAGCCTCAGGGTCCTTCGTATAAAATTTATACCTCTTCTCCACAAGAAACCTCATGAAGTGATTATAAAGAGACTTTCCAGAGCGTCCCCTCAACCTCGAGAGCCCGAGCTCCTCGACGTGCCTCCAGTAATCCAGGTTAACAGCACTCTGAATACTCCCCTCCCTGATGAGGATCTCGATCATCGCCCTGTTCTCATCATCAGTGTACCTCTTCCTGTAGAAATAATCACCGCCCCCACGTCCTCCAGATCGATTCCCCACATTCCTGTTGTTCTCATTCGAGACATCTCCAAGGACAATTTCTCCCTGGACCCCACCCCTGGGTCTGGGCGTGAACTCATCGACGTCATCCTCGTCATCACTCTCCACCACGTGAAATTCTCTCCCAGGGTCATCCAGGATTGACATCCCTTCACAGAATTTGTTTCGAGCTACAGTGGAAGCTCCAGGGGAAGCCGTGGGCTCCAGGACTTCCTCTTGCTCCGGAATTTTTCTCGGGGACTCTTCTAGGGCTTTAGAAATCAATTCATCGAGGGACGACTCGCCCTCGGATCCTCCAGAAGTTCCTGGGGGAGACAGGCACAACTCCAGGGCTTTGTCGATTAATTCCTCGCTGGAATGACTCTCGTCGTCATGAGTTATCAATTGATGATTCATCCCTCGATCTAGTATTTTCGTTTTTCTGGGGATCTCTGGACTTCCTGGGGACTGACCTTCGGTTTTAGGAACGATCCCCCAAATTTCTGATTGATCCATCATTTCTCTCAGGACTCGAGTCAATATCATATGTTCTCCAGTGCTCCCAGACTCCGGAGACTGACTCTCGATCTTTGGAAGCCGTGAACTAGTTCCTGATGTTCCTGACACATCCGACAGCTGAGAAATCCCTGAGACCGAGGGTTGATTCATAATTTCCCGCATGATTTCGTCTATCCCTGGGCGTGGGCTCTCATGCTTCACCCTGGAGAAGCTATCCCCTGGGGAGTCTTTCAGGGCTCTCATGATTTCCTCACGGTCCGGCGTACTCCCAGTGTAAGGAACACTCCAGCTGCACTGGCTATCATCAATTTCTTCCTTTATCCCCTTCATCTCCACTTTCGCGTCTGACCCGTCCATTAAAAATCTCCGGGGTGTCTTCCTCCTGGAGTCACTCCCATCATCTCCTGGAAATTCTCTCTTGATCGTCTCCTCCTGGAACATCTCGAGTCTTTCGTTCCCATTCCTGATTAATTAAATTAATAATCACCTCCAGGTGGTGGAGCACCTCTTCCTCTGGAAATAACTGGAATCAATGGATATTGATCACTTTCTCTGGCTTCCCTCTAGAACTGCGTTACTGACAGAGCAGAACAGCTGCCTGACGCCATCTTTGGTGCATCAGGATGTCGACGAGGTGGTGATGGTGGGGCGTAGCCTTCCATCCGAGACTACAAAAAAAGGTAATCATAATGACGGCCTCCCAGAGCCCAACACAAGTCGACAGTCCGCAGTGCTCCAGTTGGGACTCATCTCCACGAAGTGACGAGGTGAAATAATAAAAACAACACCTAGACCCCAGTGGAGATTCCAGTGAAGTGTGATATCGAATACCTGGAGGATGTCAGGATCCTGTGATAAATGTGACTGTGGTGATGACGACTGAGGTTGGTCAGTGATCAGGGCCATCTAGAAATTATTTGACATCCCCTTTTTCTACCCCACATCATCCCCTGGGCATTGCTATTGTCTGGCATGTGGGTGGTGTAGAAAGTGGGGGCATCCGGGAGCACCAGGTGGATATCGCGGTTTGGGGATGTGGGGGAGGGCCTAGGGACATCGACACCGGGGCCTCCTCTTGTCCTGGAGTTTTTACAACGGGTCGACGACTCCTGGAGGAATCATGGCCGACCTCGAGGCTGTTCTCGCTGATGTCAGCTATCTCATGGCTATGGAGAAGAGCAAGTGCACACCTGCTGCTAGGGCTAGCAAGAAAATTATTTTGCCTGATCCTAGGTGAGATTTATTTATTTTGGTATTAATTTTGTTATTAATATTTTTTTTTTATTGGATTTATTAGAATTTTGGAAAATGGATTTCAATTTTTTCAGATGAAATCACACGATTTTTTTATTCAATGATTTTTCAGTTAATTTGTTTATTTTATTTATATTGTTTATGTTTGTGGGAATTATTGTTTTGGATAAAATAAAATTTATTTACTTTTAGAATTAAAAAAATGTCCTCAACCGGAAAAGGTCATTCTATTGTTTACAAACATGATTGGCCCCTCGTGTCACTAAATCAATCGACTCCCTCCAATCGAATGAATTCGATTACCTGGTGATACAACAGCTGATAATAAATACGTCAACGTCCGATACAAATATCCGCCCCAAACGATTACGGGAAAAAGGGGATGACGAGAATGTCCCCCACGTCGTAAGGGAAACAGCCAATTTTCCTGGCTCCGACGAAGGGCACGAGATCGATTTAAAAAATAATGGGAATTCCTCCAATTATCGAATATCCACCGAGAAACATCAACTATTTATTTAACAACTGGTGGTTTTACGGAAAAATGACAAAGGAATTTTCTCTGGGAAATTTCATCAGCTAGGAAAAAGTCATTTGAAGTTTTTCCCAAAAATCGATATTTATCGATATTTATCGAGATATGCGTATCGTAGGATTTTCATTTATTTTTGAAAGTTGATTAACTCTTTGTTTATTTAAAAAACTGGTGGTTTTAGGGGAAAATGACAGAGGAATTTTCTCTAGGAAATTTAATCAGCCAGAAAAAAGTTCTTTTAGCTTTTTCTCATAAATCGATATTTTCCGAGATAAATCGTAAATCGAGATAACACCCATAAAATCCCGCGTATAAAAAATGATGTATCCATTTTCCCCACTTGTTCAGATTAATTTTCGCTAGTAGGAATTGAATTTTCCAAAGACCCAGCGCTTGGAAAATTGTGGAATTTTTCGACTACTCGAAAAAGGGAAATTTTCGGAAAATCCTTAGGTGTTCCATAAATGGTGGTTCACCCACTGAAGGAACGCAGGCGCGGAGAGGTCATTGCTGATAAAACCGACAACCTGATTTTTCATTTCACGTCGAATGTCCCCTGACCCATTTACCCTTTTTGTTTATATTTTAAAATGAACAATTGATCCCTTGAAAAACCGAATGGTGTCCTTGGAGATGGTCTTTAGAATCTCAGAATAGGAGCTCTTGTTTCCTGGGGGAGAATCACATGGGACCAGTGCCAAAACGTTTAATCTCATTTTAATAAGCCTCTCTCTATGCACGATAGCACCTTTTCTGCATCATCTCCTGCTTTATCCTCTGCCCTTGGTCCTCAAATATTCATCAGGTTGGGGTAAAGATGGATTTCTTCTTGCACCCCGTTTATCTGGGTAACCAGGGGATGGAGAGTAAAATGGTACTGGAACTTTTTGTGGAAAATTTTGGAATCTTTCAAAAAGGACTTTTACGTTTTTTTCGAGAAATCAGTCCTTTAGGAGATAATTAAAATTTCATTAATTATTTTTGTCTTAAAAATTCGGGGCAATTAGTAACCCAAAATTTAATTGCTGGATTATCTCCGTAATGATTGGGCTGACGATAAAAAGTCGGAAGATCTTTTATGAGGGGAATCTCGTGGTCTTCAAAAAAGGGCCCTATCATTTTTTTGTGGGACCAACCATTTCGGCCATCCTCGAAGTTTCGTTATTTTCAATATTCCTAATTAATCTTTCTAATAACTCAATTATCTCCCAAACAATAAATCTCAGACGAAAAAGTTCTTATCATTTTCTCTAGACAATTTCCCGATCTCCAAAAAATTCAAATACCATTTTCCCCTAGGTTCCCGGGATCCCGAGATAAATTCGATTGAGCGAAGTTGCTTTCCTAAAAATCCCATTTGACGTCAGAAATTTAAAGTGAAAAACTCAACATTGAAAAATACTTGAGGAAGAAAAATCCCAGCACTCGAGGGGAAATATTTCCTTTGTAGGTACTTCAAACGGATACACAGATAAACGCAAGATGGAATTAGAGGGAGACAGATACAAAGATGAATCGATAGTCCTCGGGGTTATTGCTCGCTGCGGTTTACCTCTTTACGATACCCCAATCCCACCCTCAGTATTTACACGTTTATTCATGCAATCTGTGCAGGTGGGTGGAATGGGGGTGGTTCATTCAGCAATTGGATTTCCATTTTTTCCCATTTTTTTCCGCCTTTTCTCCCTTTTTTCCCCTTTTTTCCCTTTTTTTCCCTTTTCCCTTTTTTTTCCTGTCTTTTCATTAATTTTATTACGGGATAAACGGGCGGGGGGGGAGGGGGTTATTTAGGAATTGAATTTCAATTTCAGTTCAATTAATTATTAATATTGGAGAAGGCTAATTAATTCCAGTCCTAATGAACATCGAATTATTCATCGAATTATTCAAGTGGAATTGATAATTTTTGAGGTATTGTTGTTGTATCTCGGGAACGGTCGATTTGAGGGGAAAACGTTGGACGAGTTTTTTGTAGGTCATTCAATTTGCAAGGTATAATTTTTTTTCACTTTTTTTTGTAAAATTCATATTTTTGGTTTTATCGAATTTAATTAAATTGTCGAATTGGTGATAATTGAAATTTTTTTTTTTGAAAAGTTTAGTTGAACTTTAGTTAATGGAAAAATGGTGAGGTTTATGAAAAAAATCGAAAAGAGCTTTTCTGTGGGAAATTCGATTAGCTACAAAAAAATCTCCCGACATTTTCTTGTGAAATCATAAATTCTCAAGATAAGTGGATAATAACGAAAAAAGTTGAGTTCCACTCATTGAAATTCTCCACAGAAAATCAAATCGATTGTTCGTGGAACTCGATTGGCATTTCGATTAAATGAATATTCCATTCGGTGGGAGCTGCACTATTCAAACTGTAATTTCGAATAGCAATTCACTTATTCAATATGATTTTCCGAGGGAAGGGCCAACAGCATTTTCCTAGATTTCCATCGAATCGAAGTTTACCTAATCGATTTATTTATCATTCCTCTGAATATACCGGAGTGAATCGACTGGGGGAATAGGAAAGTGTTTTCATTAGAGAGCGAGGGCAATTTCCGATTTCAAATGATGCCCTCAGAGGCCATTTATCTCCTCAGCTTCTCGACATATCGAATTTTTTCGATTCTCTGATTATAGAAAACAGAAAATCTCCACAATCTCGGAATCTGTTCGAGTTAGCTCGATTTTCATTATGACCTTTTCCACAGAGCGGAATCAGACCTACAAAAAAGGTCCAATAAGAATTCCGGTATCTCCCTCAGATGCGGAGATATTATCAATTTTCAATTATCAATTCATTATAAAATCCCTTCACTCAATTCCGCAGCTCCAGCTCATTATCAATACACCTCGCAAGCTATCGATTTCCGAGGAAAATCGTGTGGACATTTTTTCCAGCTCACGAAATTTCCCACAAAAAAGCATTTCACCAATTTTTTCCTAAACCCCATATTTTCCCCCGAAAACCGCGAAAACCGGTCAAGTTCGAGGCGCTCGACAGGTCCAAAAATACCGAAAATCCCCAAAAAATCGAACAAAAATAGAGAAAAAAAAATGGAAAAAAAGGGGGAAACCATCAATAAACACTTGGACATGTATTCCAAACAATTCCGTCTTCTCCTGGCGTAAAAAAATAATGAGATAATGGTGGAGCGTGGAAAAAGCTCTGGGAAAACGAAACGCTGATGGAGCTTTTGCCCTATTAATAGTCTGTTATATTACATATTGGAGGAATAGGATAATTCGCTCTTCGTCTGGCTTTTATCCCAGGTCTAGCGTAATGAAGAATGGGCTTATCATCGACAGGCCTTCAAAGCCAACACCTTCCGGTTGAATTGACGTTTTACGCGTCCTTGATGCAAGAATGTGACAATTTTTTTTTCTATGGGCCTCTGTCTCTCATTTTTTTCCCATTGTTCGCTATTCTCCATGCACTTTAACTATTATTAATCTTTTTTATAATAATCAACGACTGAAGTATCTGTGATTATTATTCAATCGATTAACACTCAGGGTTTTCAGGTTTACTGGAATGATCATTTCGCTCGACACTTTTTTATCCATCAGTTTTTAGGTCATATCTCGAAAATGGGGGGGGATGACGATTTTTTCAGTGATACCTTTTTTGGAGGTCTTGTTATTTGCAGGAAAAAAGGTTTGGAGTGAAAATTTGATATGTTCCTTCTATCACGAGATATTGCGTAAAAATGGCCTGAGAAAAAAATTGATTGTCCTAGTTTAACATTTTGTTTAGTCGCTCTTTCGGGAATTTCTCGGAATCTATGGGAAATCGCGGATTCTTGATTACCACATTTTTTTTAAACCAGGGGAAGAGCTACAAAAAATGTTCTATTCATAATTTCGATATCTCCATCAGATCCCGAAATATTCACGATTCTGGGATTGTTCAAAACGGCGAAAATCATTTTTGCCCTTTTTCAACTCTTCTCAGACATTTTTCTCATCATGTGGTTCCCCCCGGGTGCGATAATTTTTCAAGTCTCGTGTTTTTAGAACAAGGAAATATAGGATTATTATCAGGTATTGATTAGGGCTTTTTAGGCGAGTGAATTGCGCCCTTGGGGGTCGTAATTTGTGCTCCATAATTGATGTATGGTTTAATGCCCGATTAAGTGGGTGTACCAGGGGATTCAGAGAAAATGTTGTTGGAAGTTTTCTCTTGATAATTTTGTTGTCTACAAAAAATATCATGTCAATTTTTTCTCTAAAATCAGCGGTTAACGAGATATTTGCGGATATGTGGGGAGTTAAACCCATTGAAATCGAGTTAAAAGACGAGTTTGTCCTTATCGAGGTGCGTCGTCGTGACGTCAATCTCTCGCAGTTTATCAGACGTTTCTGTTTTCAAATGGAACGGTTTAATTCTGTTTATGATGAGTGCGAGAATTCAATTCACCATTTAATTCTGTATATTTTATGTTGCAGCGTGAGGAGCGTCATGCACAAGTATCTCGAGAAGAAGAACGAAGTTAACTTTGATAAAATATTTAATCAAGTGCTAGGGTATCTACTGTTCAAAGACTTTTGTGAGACTGTAGCGGAGGAACCCATTCCGCAACTTAGGTTTTACGAAGAGGTGAAATATAATTGCATCATTGAATCATTCTGAATAAATTAAATAAATTCCCACCAAATAATCTCGGAAAATCGGCGAAAATCTCTCCATCCGCTGGAGATAGCTCAATTTTTGTAATGACCTTTTTCACAGAGCGAAATCAGAGCTACAAAAAAGGTCCAATGAAAATTTCGCTATCTCCCCTAGATCCCGAGTTATGAGCGAATTATTACCCTGCCTTAGCAACTAGTTAAGATATCATCGTAAACAATGAATAATTGTTATTAATAATTCAGATAAAATCGTACGAGAAACTCGAGTGCCCCGACGAGAGGCGAAAATTGGCACGCGAGATATACGACAACTACATAATGAAGGAACTGCTGGCGCATTCGCACGTAAATATTTCATTACCCTTAAATTTCACCCACTCAAGTCGAATGACTCGTACCTTTTGATAATTATTTTTTATTATCATTAGGAATATTCAAGTGAAGCTGTAGCTCACGTACACAAATACCTCATGAAGAACGAGGTGCCAGTGAATTTATTCGAAGTGAGTCCTATAATTCAATTACTAATTACAATTTATAATTAATCATTGATTATATTTCATCGCAGCCCTACATCGAAGAGATTTTCAATCACCTCAGGGGCGAAACCTTCAGAAAATTTCTCGAGAGGTGAATACTATATTAATTAACTATTTAATTATACGAGTGAAAAATCCACTCCCTCCCCTCTCGACTTGACGTTTAATTACGGAAATAATTAGTTGACGTCTGGGGAATATCAACGCCCTTTGATAAAACTAGGAATTTCAATTATCATTTCAATTTTCCACTGATAATAATTATTTCACATCAACAATTATTTTTTATCATCGATTATTTCATTGACAAGACAATTTTATTTTTAGGATTATCATTTCTAAATTCCAGGCGATAAATAAATTGTTCCTTAACTACTCTAATTATTATTGATTACGGTGAATGCCCTATCATTAATCTTTTCGTCATTTTGTCATCGCGATTTCAATCTCAGAACCTGTCACTGATATTTCGATTGTTAATTGCATTAATTGTTCCTGATTTTTTACATAATCTGTTCAGTCAATAGATACACGACGGACAAATGAATTTGTCAGTTAAAAATAACTAGAATCGAAGGTTTGGCTTGCCTCCGGGTCTGTCCCAATCCTGTCATCACGAGTGTCAACATTAGCTCTTAATAATTATTTAATTAATTACTATCCAAAAATCATTTTGAAATAAAAACTCCCTCGGGGTCTTAATTCCGTAATAAATTAATCCCTGGAGACGATTTAACGGACTCCGAAGACCTGGATCGCCCATTAATTAATTTTCATTAAATAATATTGTTTATCCTTTCCCCAGTGACAAATACACCCGCTTCTGCCAATGGAAGAACCTGGAGTTGAATATTCAGGTGAGTATTCCCTGGCCGTCCTCCCCAAAATCAATAACTAACAATCACTGATTTTTAGTTAACAATGAACGACTTCAGCGTTCACCGAATAATCGGTCGGGGTGGTTTCGGGGAGGTGTACGGCTGTCGAAAAGCGGATACTGGAAAAATGTACGCGATGAAATGCCTAGACAAAAAGCGAATAAAGATGAAGCAAGGTGAGACCCTGGCCTTAAACGAGAGAATAATGCTCTCCCTAGTCAGCACCGGGGTGGACTGTCCGTTCATCGTGTGCATGACGTACGCCTTCCACACACCCGACAAATTGTGCTTCATCCTTGATCTGATGAACGGTGGAGATCTCCACTATCATTTGAGCCAGCATGGTGTATTCAATGAGCCAGAGATGAAATTTTACGCAGCTGAAGTGATTCTTGGTCTTGATCACATGCACAGGCGTTACATCGTCTACAGAGATCTCAAGCCAGCGAATATATTGCTGGATGAGCATGGACACGTCAGGATATCAGATCTGGGGCTTGCCTGTGACTTCTCCAAGAAGAAGCCACACGCCAGTGTTGGTACCCACGGTTACATGGCACCTGAGGTGCTCTCCAAGGGTACAGCGTACGATTCCAGTGCTGATTGGTTTTCATTTGGATGTATGCTTTATAAATTATTGAAGGGGCACAGCCCATTCAGGCAGCACAAGACCAAGGACAAGCACGAAATCGACAGGATGACGTTAACGATGAATGTCGAACTCCCTGAGTCGTTCTCCAGGTGATAATCAATCCTCGAATGACAAATTAGGAATAAATTATGGAGACAGGGAATTATTTTAATGATTATTTATTGCAGGGAACTTAGATCTCTTCTGGAGGGCCTTCTCCAGCGTGACATCACCACCAGATTGGGCTGCCGGGGTAGAGGTGCTGATGAACTGAAGGAGCATCCGTTCTTCGGTGGCATCGACTGGCAACAGGTGTATCTACAGAAATATACACCACCATTTGTACCACCCAGGGGTGAGGTAAATGCTGCTGATGCTTTTGATATTGGATCATTCGATGAAGAGGACACCAAGGGAATCAAGCTCACTGATGCTGATCAGGATCTCTACAAGAATTTTCCACTTGTCATTTCTGAGAGGTGGCAGTCGGAGGTATCGGAGACTGTCTTTGAGACGATTAATAATGAAGCGGATAAGGTGGAGAACAAGAGGAAGGCGAAGCAGAAGCTCAGGTTTGATGCTGATGAGAAGGGATCTGATTGTATTCTTCATGGGTACATTAAAAAACTTGGGGGACCTTTTGCCAGTGCTTGGCAGACGAGGTACGCTAAATTGTATCCTAACAGACTCGAGCTGCATCCGGAATCCACTACTAAACCGGAACTCGTTTTTTTGGATCAGGTAATTAATGTGGTAATTAATTAATTTAATCATTTAATTAATGGGGATTGACAAGACATCCATAAAAACATCGATAGCTTCTTTCAATTCCTAGGCGTTGGGTGACGAATGGGTGGATGGGTGGATGGGTGGGTGGTACGAAATAATTATCAGGTGAACGTCTGTTTCAGGTGGAAGAGGTCTCCCCTGATTTGCAGAATGTCAAGGGGGAGCAGTGCATCGTGGTGAGGACGAGGGAGGCAAAAATAGTACTTACTAATCCGGTGAGTGATTCATAATTACTCCTTTCACCCTGGGAAGCCAGTGAATTTGAAAATCAATAGATTTTTTTCTTCAGGATGAAATAAGTCTGAAGGAATGGGCTCTCTCATTGCGATCGGCGTACAAAAATTCGATGGAGATGCTGGGAAATATGGCGAGAAAAGCTGGAAAAATCTACGGTACCGAGCGCGACGCTGTGATACCACCGATTCAACGATCTGCTAATGGTAATTAGCGTAATTAATCTCAGCGATAAATGAGGAGAGAGTATTTAAATGATAAAATCACACGTTCGTACTCCAGTCCCACTGCCCCGCAGCAGCGACACCAGCAGAATAATTTTTTTATACCAAAAGGAATAATTCAAGAAAAATTACACGAACAAATTACTGAACAACTCATAATTATTCATTCTAAACCCGTAATTACAGGTTGGACACACCCACATGCGATGGAAAATAATAATTCATATATTTCCTTATGATCGTATGGCGAATAGCGTCAATGCTGCGTAGAGTACGTAGAAAAAATAATTAGTTGTGAATTGACGAAATGACCAGTCGATTTTTCTTCGGAATATCTGCAAAAAACATTTTCAATTATCGATTGTCTTTCGAGCGCTCTCTAGATTTTATCGATTATCTATTATTTAATGTTTAATTTATAAAATTTTTATCTCAATGGGAGAATGAAAAAATAATGGACAGCATTCGAAAGATCGAACGACTGAATAAATCGATGAAATTCCCAGTTAATTTGGAATTTAAAAAATTTATGGGATTTATAAACAAAAGAGGTGAATATCGAGATTGAAAAATATCTGGGTAATTAAATAAAATTTTCATTGATTGGATGTTGAGGGAGTCTTTTGGGAAATTCGCAACTGAAATAAGTGCTTCGTAAAAACTAGGAGGTGAAAATCCTCTCCGGATGCATAGCGTCGAGCCCATGATTTAAAATGCAATATATTTGTACGTTTAATGAATTATATCGTGCAGTGGTGGAACGTAGAATTTAGAGAAATGAAAATAATGATGGATAACTGAGTGGCTCGCGTTAACTCAAGGACTGAAATATTTAAGACAAAAACATAATAAAGTCCGAAAGAACACAACAATTAGTGAAATGCGTGTGAACAGACATTAAAAACTCAAATAAAACATATGTAGATTATTATTAACAATAAGTATGTGTATTCTGATGAATTATTATGCATTCATGAAGTGTTAGATGGATACGGTGCGAGTGAAAATAATTAGTGAGAGATTAATTGTGCGAATGAGTGAATGATTATTATCACAGGACCACCCTCTCCCACACTTGATTGATCTAATCATTAATTAACACTGACACTGTAGTTGGGGGAGATAAGGAGTTGATTTTCACCTGTTTATCTTAATAATGAGATTATGTAAGTAATTATTTTTTTATGAAATATTTTATTGTACATGACAGTGGGCCATGTTTTATCGACTACCTGACGACGAATTTAATACGATTTTTTAATGGATAAAATTATTGTTTCGTTAGTATAGTTTATTCGTCTGGGAAGAGGCAAAATTATTGTTATTATTTTATCTCATGAGCGTTGAATTCTGTCAATAACTAGATTTAAGGGCAAGTGACAAATTTTAAATGCGAATTTATTCAATTTAATATTTTGTAATCGTTGATAATTATTTTAATTGAATTCACGGGGTGAATAATTTTGCGCTCTTCCAATTTTTTATGAAAACAAATGTTCAACCACTTCTTCCGAATAAATCACTAACGAAATAAACAAAAAAAAACGAAACATTAGGGATACAATCAGCTCCTTATTCTAAACAATTACACATTAACTTAACTTTATTTATTTTATCGATTAAACATGAAAAAAAAATAAAGGCAGGACGGTTTTTCTATTGCCCAATGTATAACAATAAATAGACAAAATGGAAAACGCAATATTTATTACGGTTAATGTATTAGAGATGACAATTAACGAGCGACAAAAATAATAACAATAAATCGGCCGTTTGTATATTGACAGGAAAATAAAAATAAAAGAAAAAAAAGGTGAAAAAAAATTATACGAACAATTGTTATAACTGTACGAAACAAATGGAGAAATAACATATGAACAATAATTCAACCTGCAATATTTATTTATCATTAAAACTGGAAAAGAAACAGATAATTTATGATTGAACAATCAATTTTCATTGATTATTCCGGGAGATGTGGTACATCTTCATGGATTTCTTCCTTTTTTTTTTCTATGTACATGGTAGAGGCATGAGCGTTATCATTGTCATTATTTATACACACTGGTGGCAAAAAACTCGAGACAAGCTAACAATTAATTATTAGATTAAATTTTCATCAATTTTTGTTTTGTCGTGGAAAGCGCAGGGACGCAGAAGACATCCCACTTATTGCAAAACATTAACTTTAATTCTAGAATCCGAAGAGATAATTCATAAACAATAATAAATTAATACTAACGAATTACATGTGATTCCCCTATTTATCGTATCGTGTGGTGAACACTTGGATAATTTCGCTCGTACAAAAGGAAGAAATTGTTTGGATATAATTATTTGAGAGGCTCGTGCTGAAATATCAGTCGATTGCCCCACGTTTGCCCACTTTTTATATAATTATTTATATACAGTTGAGAACGAAAAATAATGTCCCGGTGGCTCTGATTAATTGGCGAATTAATGCGATGGAGACGAATAAGCGAGGGCTTTCAAGCTCACGGGGACTTTTCGGCAGTTTTTGGGATGGATTTATCAGACGGCTATGCGTGCCCTGATAGATGACCTATGTCCATCATCTCCGTGTCCTCCATGCTGTTGTGACCGAGGGGATGAAACCTAAAAAAATTCAATTGGCATATTATTTCTTGTATTCGTTGTAATTATTTATTGTTCAACGCGTTTTTTTTGTTAATTGATCCGCATTTATCGGGTGTTAATTATTGATTGGTGATGACATCCGGGGGATTACCTCTGCTGGGTCTGAAAATGCGTTCGATTACTGATATCCAAACTTCTTGGTGAAAATCCCCTGCCCCCATGACTGCTCCCCAGATAATTTCGCCTGGGACTCCGTGAATTTCCAACCCTCGACTGACTGTACATCCCCTCCAGGACACTCGGTGCAACATAAGTGAATCCCTGAAATATCAGATTAGCAGATTCACTGAGAGTACTCTCAACTGGTGAATCAACGGGAACAGTCTGTGTAAATTGTTCGTCAAACTGTGAAGTATCATCTGCACTCTTGAGGGCTGGCTTGAACGGTGGCTCGAGCTTCCTGGAAATCACATCCTGCCAGTTGATGTGTTTGAAGAAATTGTGGCTCATTATCTGCTTGGCGTCCTCTGGGCCAGAGCCAAGTCGCTGAGCAACTTGTCTCTTCAGGAGTTTTCTTATGAGATCACGAGCATCCGGTGTGAGGTACTGGGGAAGAGCTAGCTTACCCTTGAGAATTTTCTCGATTGTTTTCTTCCTGTCGTCTGCTGTAAATGGCGGCTGAAATTTTCAAATGCAGATAATTATTCTCGAGAATTGAATTAAAAATCGTCAGGGAGTTTCGTTCCCTGGAGGAGAATTTAGGAATTCCCCTGATGATTAAAACGGCTCACCATTCCTGTCAGCATGTCGTACATGAGAGCTCCAAGGCTCCACCAGTCGACGGCCTTTCCGTGTCCACTCCTGGTGAGAATTTCTGGTGCCATGTACTCGATGGTACCACAGAAGGTGTGGGTGACAGTTCCCTCTCCAATATGTTCTTTGCACAATCCAAAATCCGTGAGCTTGACGTGGCCCTCCCTGTCCAGCAGGATATTCTCAGGCTTGAGGTCCCTGTAGATGATCCCCAGCTTGTGGAGGTGCTCCAGGGCGAGGATTATCTCGGACAGATAAAAACACGCCGTGTCCTCGAGAAATATTCCCTCTCGATCTAGATACGTAAATAATTCACCTCCACACAGGTACTCGAGAATCAGATAGAGTTTACCACCTGTCTGGAAGGCGTAGATCAGGTTGACGATGAATGGATGCTTCACAGCCTCCAGGATATTCCTCTCAGCTTTGGTGTGGGCTGTGTCCTTTTGATTGCGAATTATCGACGCCTTGCACAGGACTTTCATCGCGAAAATACTGCCCTTGTCTTTTCCTGAGACTTTTCGCACTTGGAAGACTTTACCGTATCCACCTTCACCGAGGATTTTGCACAGCTCGAAGTCCTTTGGACCGACCTTGTCCTGACCTGGATTCACAGTCTGCTCGGATAGCTGGACCCTCTCCACATTTTCCGAGCTGAGATAAATAAATAAAAAAATTTATGGTGAAAATTAATTTCCGATTTACGACTTCCATGAAATCGGCGATTGTTTAAATCGAAATTATGTCGATTACAGTGGGACTCAGGGGAAAACGTCAGAGGACTTTTTTCTAGCTGATGAGATTCTCGAGAAAAAAAGTCTCTACTATTTTTCTCTAAACCCAACCGCGACCGAGATAATTTCCATTTAAAAAAATGAGTGAATTGATGATAAATTATGAAATCATATTAAAATTCAATTCGATTAATTAATTAATTAATTAATCATCACTCACTCGAGGATGGCATTAACATTCGGATTGGTGTCGTACTCTCCCTGAAAAAAAAACAAACCACATCGTCATGTCACTGATAACAATTATAATAAATTCAAGAATAATAATGAATTGATGAATTTGAATGTCAGCTGATTGCCCAGTGATAATTAATTCAGGAATACCTCGGCAGCTTCGATAATGTCATCATCGGACTCATCCTGGGGTACATTATCGCCGTCATGCAACTCAATGTCGAATATTCCAGCCATATCTTGAATGATTTTGAGTTGATTACATTTATCAATTATTCCTTTTGTTCAGTAATCACTTGTTTCACTCGAGCACTTTATTTACTGCTATTGTTATTATCTTGTCTTACGTGAAGGCTTTTAATTTATTGGGATTCGTGTTTTCGTTGAGGCACGATGTTTCAGGAGTTGTGAATTCTTTTTTTTATCTTTCTTTTTTTATGATCATCGCATGGAAAGCACGCCGCGTTCTCATCGCATTTTATGTTTTCATGAGATGTCGCTCTGACGCTCGTGACGCCTTAATTTTGAAAAATATATCATTTTTTAAAATAAGTCATCGTGAAAATATTTGTATTTCCAATTAAAGATCAATTACTATTAATGATTGGTTAATTAAATTAATTATTTGCTACTGGAGGTCACAGGGAAATGGAGAAATTAAAGTTGAAATTGGCGCGCAAAAGGTGAGGGTCAAAATCGCGGGTCAATTGTGGGTAAAAAAAAATAATCACCGAATTTCTGTTCAATTGTTCAATTACTCTGATGTTTTTTTATCACTTGAATAAAAAAAAATACAGATAATATAATGAAAATAAAAAAAATTTTGGTTTCAATTTTTTAATCACCGGAAGTTTGACTTCACTGGCGCCACAATGGCCGATCTCTCTTTTCCCTCGGATAACCTAATAGCGTGTCTGTCATTGCGATAAACCGAGTCGCAAATCGAAGGTAATCACAGTTTAAATAAACAATCGCCAGTGATAAACGAGTGATTATTAATTTTCAAGACACCCCCGCCATTTCCAAAATAATATTTTTCGTTCTTCGCCGTTAAATCTGGAATTATTTCCCAGTGTCAAGGGCTTCGGAGGTTATGTCCCCAGACCTGCGATCAGACTCGACCCAGTGGTCAACCCAGGAATAAACAAATTGATTAATTAATTAATTAATAAAGCAGTTGATTAATTGCAAGTGAAGGAGTGATCAGCTGATTATTTTGGATAATTTGGAGGGGTTACTGGCGGTTTGGGGCATTTGTTGCTGTCAAATGTTGTGGTTATGTTTTGTTATTGTATTTATTTATTGATTAATTAGTTTAATTGGTAATTGCAGTCATGGTGCGAATGAATGTCCTCAGTGATGCTCTCAAGAGCATCAACAATGCAGAGAAAAGGGGCAAGAGGCAGGTGCTCCTTCGTCCCTGCTCCAAAGTCATCGTCAAGTTCCTCACAGTCATGATGAAGCATGGTAATTAATTATTTAATTAATTATAAGTATTCTAGAGTCACCATGAAATATCCATTGATCTTGGGTACCAGTGGTTTTAGAAGAAAATGTCAAATACCATTTTTTGTGGGAAATTCAATTTTCGAGGAAAAAGTTTTCTTCTGTTTTTACGTGGAGTACGTGGTTTTGTAGATAAATACGGATTTGTCGTCTTTTTTTAGGGTATATTGGGGAATTTGAGATCGTCGATGATCACCGGAGTGGAAAAGTTGTTGTCAATCTCTCAGGACGGCTGAACAAGTGTGGAGTCATTTCACCGAGGTTCGATGTACCCATCACCGATATCGAGAAGTGGACGAACAATCTCCTCCCCTCCCGTCAATTTGGGTAATTATTTGATTAATTGATCAATCATTTTTTTTTCTACTTCCTCTCAAAAAAAGTTCAAAAAAAAATTTGACATTGAGAATTCATGATTGGATTTTTGTGATTACAGATATGTTGTTTTGACTACCAGCGGTGGTATCATGGACCATGAAGAGGCCAGGAGGAAACATTTGGGAGGAAAAATCCTTGGATTTTTCTTCTGAATTTGTAATTTATAGAAAATAAAAAAATACCTGTCTTAATTTCGTTTCTGTATTTCTTTCCCCTTCCCGCTTTATATTAAATACTTCGAATAATCTATATCTCATTACGGAGTTAATTGCATAATTAAAATGCGTGAAATTCAAATTTTTGAAAATCAAAAAAATTCTCCAGCCCCTCTAATCCCCCCATAATCGCCCCCCCAAAAAAAACAACATAAAAATTATGCCCCATGAATAATTCAACATTTTTTCGAAACTGAACGAAAATTGAATTCAAAAATTCCCGCCAGAAGATGACGCCACCCGTTTGAAAAGTGATTGGGTCCAGCGCACACGTACGCTCACCACTACCACATCACAATCAAACCCCCCAACGTACCGTAGATTCGAGTTGCATTCCAGAGTGAAACAAGAGTGAAGCACCTTCTCCAGCCCCTGACAAAAGTGAAGCCCCTGAATCCCCTGGAGATCACCCTGACCCCCAAAATCGTAAACCCCAAAAAATCCCGTGAAAACCAAAAAATAAAATCCATCACCAAAAAACCTGTGGATTTTTCCGTCAATAAAAAATCGTTTACACCTTCAACCTGATGCCAGGGGACTCCAGACAGGGTTGCCAGGTTTTCCAGAGGTGAACGTTTTCCCATCACCCAAAAAATCCGCGGAAAATTCGGGAAAAACCGGGATTTCCCCCGAATCAGTGATTTTTTTGCGAGTGAAAAAAAAAATGAAAAAAAATGAAAAAAAATCCTTGAATCTTTCCTGTGCAGATTGTAATTTCAATTGTTATTGTTATTAATATATTGTCGGGGGATTCGGATCTGTGGATTAATGCCTGTGAAAATTGTGTAACTTCAGGGAAAATTCATTTATTCGGTACTTCGGGGATTGAAGATGAAACGAAGACGGAGGTGACTCGATTGAATAAATGTGACTGTGGGAAATAAACAAGTGATTGTTCTTGGATTTTGTTGGAACAATTGGGATTTAGACAATGGAAAGGTACCGGTGGAACAGTTCTTGTTGGTCTGTCGTGTGAATTGTTCGTGAGATATTTATTTTAATAAGAAAGTATTGTTTTTGGTGGGAGCTTGAGAAAATGGGGAGCAGAATGGAATTTGTGGAAATTATCGGGATTTTATTCATGGTTTGTCTTCTGGCGGAACAGGGAACCGCCACTGGTGAGTGTTTTTACTTGTTTTTTATTTTTATTTAATAATTTTTATAGATTATGTAACTTCAATGAATTTTTACGCTAGATTTTAGATTACGGATACATGAGTCGAATTTTTGGGATATCTTGGAATCTACGGGGGCTAGCGAATTTTTCGTTAGGACCTTTCTTTCAGAGGGAAATGAAACCGACGGAAAAGCTTCAGAGGAAAATTTCGATATCTCTCGTTGATTCAGAGATATTCGTCGAAATCGGGAGAGTCGTCTTTTCGATTTTATTGGGACGGCAGCTCGGGTTTTTTTTTAATTCGTGGATTATCTCCGTAATTATTGGTTGTAGAGGAAAATGTATTCGACCTTTTTTGCAGTTCGCAAAATTATCTACAAAAAAGGTTAACAACATTTTTCTGCGAGACTGATCAGTGCTCCTACAGGCGCGGCAGAAGTTCATTCGAATCGAGATAAGCTTGACCAGGCATTGAAATCTCCAGCATCCGCATTACCACGCCCCACCACTCCCAATAATTATTTAAAAAATTACCAACAATTACAATTCGCCAAGAAAACCATTAAGAATCCCTCAAATCAATCCAACCATAAATTTCATTCGGAAAACCCACGACTTTCCCACATTTCCATCTTTAAATCATCAAAAAATCGAATTACCGAAATAAAAAAATTGTAATAATTATTTTCACTGCATAATTAATTATCTTTATTCTTGAATACTTTGTTTTTAATGTTGCAGTGAAAATAGAGATTATTCCTCGGGCTTTTCCCCCAAAAATAGAGAAAATCTGAAGAAACAAAAATTTATAATCGCGATTTCCCCATTTTTTTTAACAACCGATTTGAGAGACGAGTGGAGCTGAGTATTATGTGATGTTTAATTGAAATTTATTGGGATCATCTCCCGGGGCAATTGCAGCAAGTGAGTTAAATCGTTGACCCCAAGACCGTGGGCGGTAGTTTCGACAGTTAATGACAAGTGGCACATCATCGCGTCATCAAAATTTCAATTAATTTTCCCCCCAATAATTCCCCAATCTCAATAATTTATAACAACCACAACAATTCGACTACCTCTCCCCTTCATTTATTTTACACAAGAATTAATTCATTTTTAACAATTAATTCATTTTTAAATAAAAATAAATGAACATTTTTTCGTGCCAATCGGGGAATTACGAAATGTTTTTCATTCGTATTTTGTTCGTTCGATGGAAAATTGTTGGTGAGGAATGGCAAAAGGGATTTGCGTGTTCCCCACGCCCCGAAGTCCTTTGTTCCCCTTTAATCACACGTAGTTTACCTGTCCTTCCATTCGTTTCCAGTCGTTATTTCTCCTTCATTCCTGGAGTACACACCGGATATACCACTCCCCCCCTTCCCCCCTTTCCCCATATACCCGATGTAACCCCTCCGCCCCCCCTGTCCCCCCCCGAGACCTCATTTATACGCCATTCACCTGCATCCTATGTCTTCTTTCCCACCGATTTTTGTAATTCGACATTAGTTTTTCCCGGGATTATCTCCGCACACAAGGGCTTCACTAAAAAAAGTCGGGGGAGTTTTTTATGCAGATTTTTGTCCGCTTGGGAAAAGGTCTTGTCGGTTTTTATTGTGGAAACAATCGTTTTTGAGATTTTTATGGGTTTTTATGACAGGATTTTGGGGAAATTCGGGTTTTGCGATTGATTTGGATTTTTTTTTTGCAATTCGCGGTGGAATATCTCGGTAATTATTGGATTGACGAAGAAATGAGATCTCAGTTTTTTCTAGAGAATTTTCCGATCTTTAAAAAAGATTCTACGAATTTTTCCGAGAAATCAATCATTTCCAAGATAATTCAATATTTCATAAACCAAAATTTTGTTAAAAACCCAATTTTCCAGGAAACTCAATTTCCCCTGGACTTGCATCTGTAAATAACTCAAAAACGACTAGATTCCCGACAAAAACTGTCAGAGCCTTTTCCGCAGAGAATTTCCTCTGGAACAAAAAAGGTCCAGTGAACTTTCCCCTAAACCCTCCCCCTCCCCCGATAATTCCACAAAACCGCGATATACCTGAAACCTGAAAGTGGAAATTTGTCTTTGTCCCGGTGTATCGAACCTGAAAAAATTTCTAAAACCTAAAAAAAATGAAGAGTGAAGAGTAACGAAAGAGGAATCGTGTTACATCACGCCATGAGAGGAAGTTGAAGTGGTTTAGAAGATGGAGTGAATAAAAAATCCTGGAGTGAAACTCTTATGGTCGATATGAGAAGGGAATGCTCTCCATCTTCTTCAGGGGCTATTGCTCCTCCAATCGCAATTTGCTCATTGTCAATTGTCAATTGATTCCCCTTGACAGCGCTCCAATTCATCGGGTCAATTTATTCATGAACATCATTTATTCAGCCCAAACAGACGAGTTGTTTATTTATTTTAGGTGGGGCTGGAGATCTTTATGCCACAGTATAAACTTTTATCGTTTCAGTTTAAATCTTTCAGATAGAGGGAGAGATTTTATTTTGGGATTCACTTTCAGAATTTGCTGACGGAAATCTGATTCAATCTCCAACTCAATTTCAGTTTCAGTTTATTATTCATTTTTCTCGGGTTTATACAGATTTTCAACGGAACGTTTATAGCTTTTTTCTATTATTACTCGGTAATTACGAAATTCAGGGGAAAATTGTGGGAAGATTTTTTGAAGCTGGGGAAATTCTCCAGATTAAAGTCCTTTTGACATTTTTTCACTCGATTACTTGCCCTCGAGATAATTGAGTAATTGGAATAAATAGAAGATTAAATTCATTGTGACTTTTCGGAACATTGATTTATTGAATCGGAATTTTCTCCAGAAGGAGTGGCTGTAGCAAAAAATCTCACAGAACCTTTTTTGAAGGCAAGAAAATTTCCCACGGAAAAGTCTCGGGGCATTTCCCTCTGGAATCACTCCCCATGGATATAATCCAGCGTTTAAGTGTTCTACAGAATTAGACCTGTTGAATAAATTCGTTTCTGGGGGATTGTAATTATTATATAAAAAATTATAGTACATTGGAAAATTCTGATAATTCACTGGTGACGATGGGTGCACACGTGCTTGTCATCTTGGATATTTTTCCAAGTACAGAAAGCCTTAAGAAACTCCAACAACTCGAGACATCCGCAGCCTTGACGGATATATCTATAGAGTTTATGGCGTTTATGTAGACGGTAATGGGGGGGAAATGAGGGGAAATGAGGGGGAAAAGAGGGGAAAAAAGGGGAGAGGACGTCCCAGGCCTGGGGGGCGGTCAGTGGCCTCAAGACTTCTCTCTAACTCCAGAACCTGAGTTCCAGACTCTGGGATTTCAGGTGGCGTCCCGGAATTATTCATTTATTTTTATTATTACTCGGTAATGAGGAAATTTAGAGAAAAATGGTAAGGAAATTTTTTGAAGCTGAGGAAATTCTCTGGATAAAACCTTCCGGACATTTTTTGATGAAATTATTTCATCCGGAGATAATTGAGAAATTGGAAAAGATAGAAAATCGAATTTACTGTGAATTCATTCTAGAGATTCAATTCTCTCGACAGCAATTAAATTTATCCCAAAATGCCAGAGGACTTTTTTGTAGCCGTCTTTATCCTCCCCAAAAAAGATAATCACTCATTTCCCCCTAAACCCACTCCCCCCCGAGATAATGAACTCCCAAGCGTGCGGCGCGTAATAATAAACGATTCACTGACACTAAAAAAATTAACAACAAATAAAAAAAAAGCGATAACACAACACGTGATGTAATCTAGGTCAATCCACGTAATTAAGATAATTCATTTGATTTCCGCTTTGATGATTTCACTATCGCATGCGGAATTGCAAAAATTTCTCCTTTCGCCGGATTTATCGGGGGATAATTTCTTTTTTTTTTCAACATCAATAAATAAATAATAATTGCATCGGAAATCGTGAGGGCATTGGCCTCGGATTTCAGTTGGCAGAGAGTCGGAATAAAAAATCAGATCCCGGGGTTGTTTTACCCCAGGAACCCACCCCAGGGGTGGGGACATCTGCAAAATGTTGGCGCATTGCGTCTTACCACCGAAAACCCGACATTTATTTCGTCTACCAGAGAATTCCCGCAGTCTAGGGGTTGTCAACCCCTTCATCCCATAAATTTCATAATCATCCCCTCAAATTTATCAATTAATCCATCATTTTTATTTTATTCTGGTAATTTTTTTATAAATATTTAAACTTAAATCGGGTCGTGGCTTTTTAAATGCCCAGCGAAAGATTTTTCTTTCGTTCTATTTTTGGCAGCTTGGCAGCTGTCGGGGTGCTGTCAAGGGGTGCCAAGGCGACAATAAGGGCTCGTTTCCCCCCTTCTACCCCGAGAGGAAACCGGAAAAAACACCCGCTGGCCAGGTGCACCCCGGCGTAACAACAAAATAAAGATAGAAAAAAATTGCGAGAAATTAATAACGAAAACTGGCGGAAAAATTTAAATAAAAAAGCGAAAATAACAGGGACTATTCTATCCCCTTTAAAAAATCATTTGCCATAAAGTATTTGATGAAAATATTGTTACTGTTTATTATATCCTTTTATTTTTTAATTAAGTCATTGTTAATTATTGGCTGGAGTTGTTTAATACTTCACGTGAGAATTTTTCTCTCCGTGTTTCGATAAAAATTATCGAAAAAAAATGCTTGTTTCATAATTACGGTGTTTATTGTAATTGTGTGCGCGTGTTGCTTGTTGTTGATAAAAAACGGTAAATATGTAATTACTCGGAAAAGATAAGAAGTATTTTGTAGTGAAGTGAAGCGGCGTCCCCCGATTCCGCGCTTTTTTCGGAAATATCTCCTGAACCAGCGGAAATACCGTAATTTTCGTAATTACGTTTTCTATAGATCTCAATGAACTCCACAAAAAAGGTCCCTACCACATTTCGCTATCTGACTTCGATCTCGAGATTTTCGCGAAAAACGAGTTCACGTCACGACACGACTGTCCCCATTTTCCAACAGTCACGAGCGCCTTATCAGTGCTCTTATCAAAATTCTTATCAGAACCTTTTCTATAGCTCTCGATTAGCCCTACAAAAAATATTCCCACAAAAATTTCGCTAACTCCTTCGATTCCCGAGATATTTCAAAAAAACTCAATTTTTCTATTTTTATTATCATGAATATGGCGTCTGCCATGTGTCACTTTCTTTTTTCATGAATAATAATAATTATTTATTTATTGATAACGGGATGGGGAACAGATGCGTTTAGACACGCGCACTTGAGTTCAAATTCTCCCCCTTATGCCAGTCGTTTCAATTTGTTCCCCTCCAGGGATTTTTTTTTTTTAACATTCGTCGCAAGTGCACTTGCACTTTAAAACTCTAGAACGTGCCTCAAAACGCCAGCTAGACTGTTCCTTTTCCATTCACACCCCTTCCCCTTCCCTAATAACCCAGGGAAATTTATTTTGAGTGGATTAAACCGCCACGTCGACAGTCTCCATACAAAAAAGATCTTGAATTCCGTCTGGAGTTGAATTGTTTAATTCTCCAAAAATTCCATAAAAAAATTCCACTATAATAAATTAACGTTAAAATTCTTCAATGAATGTTCAATAAAAATTGTTGATGACCCGTTGGAAAAAAAATTCGTTGAAAAATATTTAACCAGCTGTAAGGAAATTCCGGAATTCCTGGGGACCGGTCACGAATCCCAATTCTCTGAGTCATGAGCATTCTCCGGGTGGATAAAAGGCCGAGAGCCTTTGAGTACCGGATTTATTAATTACCGCAATTCCTTATCTCAACGGTATCAGTCACTGGGTTCCACCCAGTGCTTCATGCTCCAGAAATCGCGTCTGACTTTTTTCGTGATGTTTTCACTTTTTTTTTCATCAGCCCAGAGGAACTCATCACGCAGGTCATCCAGTATTCATACTAGGCTTTTATCAGGCTTCGTCGACACCAGCTCCCAGGGAATAATTATCTCTGGGTGTAATTTCTGGGTCGACGTCGTGTGCAGGAATAAATCATAAATTCATTGAGTATTGAATTTTTTTTCCGGCAAATCTTTTCATGGAGTAAAATCATTTCGGCTCTCAATAAAACGGGGAAAAATTCTCTGGGACTGGTTTGTGGGTCAGCTAGACGTCATATGCAATAGATAACCCATTGAGTCATCCATCGAGGGAGAGTTCGTCTGCAGTAACGATATCTTTCATTTTTTTTCAGAGTCTCTGCAAGAACCGCGTTTTGTCACGCAACCATCGGGCGTCAGCAATATCCTGATAGAAAGTCGTACCAAGATTTTGCAATGTCAAGCTCGAGGTGAATATAAACAATTTCCCCATCCCCACAATAAAAAAAAAATATCCTGATCCGATGACACGTGAGGAGAAGCCCCTGAAGGTGTAACCAAATCCCCAGGTACCTAAAAAAAAAAATTCTCCACAGGCTACCCCCAACCGAAGTACCGGTGGTTCAAGGATGGGGTTGCCCTGAGCAACGAGTTGACGTCGGAGCCCTTCTGGAGGATTCAGAGCCCAAAGAGAAAAGACGCTGGTGTGTACTACTGCGTCGCCACCAACGATGTCGGCTCAGTTTTCAGTGAGCGTGTCAAATTCTCGGTTGCTTACATGGGAATATTTGAGGATCCCCTGGAGAAGCTCGTGGATGTGGAATTCGGTGGGGCTGCTATCCTGGAGCTACCGGAGATTGAGAGCCATCCACCACCCGATGTCACATGGTCAACACCAGATGGTCCCATTCCTTATGACATCAAGTACGCCGTCAGTGAGAATAAATTACTGATTCTCAATGCCAATGACAGGGACGAGGGATCCTACAGGGCACGAGCACTCAATACGTACATCGGTAAGGAGGAGTACTCACCATTTTTTAAGCTCAAGGTCGATGGAGATAGCACGCTGGAGGTACCTCCTACTATTATCATTCAACCGAGGGACACCAAGATCATCAAGGATCAGTCTGTCAGCAATTTGGACTGCATTGCTAATGCTAGATCTCTTCATGAACTCAGGACACTCTGGACCAAGGATGGAATACCTATTGAGAACGCCAGGATATCCTTCAGCTTTCGGGATCTGTGGAATAGAACACTTGAACTTATTTCTGCTAATTCAACTTATAGGGGCGTTTACACTTGTCATGTTGAGATGAGGAGTGGGGGATTTCCTGTTATCAATTCCAGTGCTAGTGTTGATGTCCTTGAGAAACCGACTTTTGTCAGTGAACTTAAGAGAGAGACGCATGGGGAATATGGATCTCAGGTCAGGATTCCCTGTGATGTCCTGGGGGTACCAACTCCTAAGATCGAGTGGTTTCATAATGCTCAGCCTGTTGGAGGCACTAGGTGAGGATTTTTTGGCGTCTGAGGGAATTTGCAATTCGGAGATTTAAAAAATTGCAATTTTTTAATAGATTTCACGTCGATGATGACGGATCACTCGTGATAAAACGTCTGACGATGGATTACGCGGGGATGTTCCAGTGTCTGGCCTCCAATGAAGCTGGCGAGGCATCCAGTTATACTTGGCTCAAGGTCAAAAGTGAGTAGATAGTTTTGAGGTAGTTATTCCAAGAATAATCCAACAATCATTTATTTTATCCGGGTTAATTTATGTGGGAGCAGGCGAGAAGAGAAAGAGGGTTGCCCGTCGTGCAGCTGGCTACAGGGTAGTCAGAGTACGACAATCAGATCGACGTTTTGAATTCACACAATACCCAGAGAGTAAGGAAAATAATCGGGGAACCGAACAATCAAAATTCACCGAGAGACAGCTTTTATTTTTTCTTCTCTTCGTTTTTTTTTTGTTTTTTTTTCATTCTAGGTCTGGAATCAAATCAACTTCCATGAGATTTTCAGAGATATCTCCGAAATGAGGGGTGATACGGAATTTTTCGTCTGAATTTTTTTTGTAGAGCTGATCGAGAAGCGGAAAAATCATTTCTACGGAAAATTTTGTATTTCTCCTTGGTGCGATGATATTTCGAGAAAATCACGGAAATTCATATTTTGACTTCAGATTTTAGGTTTTTCATGTGGTTCTTTAGTTTTTGAAAACACATATGTAGATCAGAGACGATAGCGTAATCATCACCAAAGGCACAGCTTGACATCATGCTTGTTTTATTTTTTTTTATATTGTTGTGTGCAATTCTTGCATTTGTAGGAACTCAACCTTTAATTAGTGGGACATTTCATTAATTCCTCCAAAAATCACTCCAAAAATATTTATTCCAGAATATGAACCGTCACAATTAATTTCCATTTGATCATTAAATCAATAATAAATACAGAGAAGTCGATGAAATGTCCAATAAATCGTGCCCCGGCCCCTAGAAGAGTGTATCCTCTAGACTTCTGCATCAGTTTCGCCCTCACTCTCCCCTCACGCATGATTCCCAGCCCCCAGGATCCTCCAGGATTCCTCAGGAACTCCCTAACATAAACTTGCTTTCAGCCTCGACTCCAATCCTGGAGACGAGTCCTCGAAACCTAACCGTCCTCGACGGCAAGGACGCCACGCTCACCTGCAGAGCAGTGGGTGCACCAATTCCCAACACCACCTGGATCTTCAACGATACGATACCAGTGGAGATCGCAGGTCGTGTGCAGCTCCTGGAGTCTGGAGACCTCTCGATATCCCCAGTGAAGGTGAATGACGCTGGTAAATACACATGCATCCGTTCAAACGACGCAGGAACGGTCAACGGTTCTGGCTACCTGTCGATCCACGTGAGAACTCAGATAATCCGTCCACCAAGTGACACATCAGTCCTTCTAGGACACACAGCAGAGCTCCAGTGTCGAGTGTCGAACGATCCAAACGTTCCCTTCGACATCGACTGGTTTCATAATTCTCAATTGATGAATCTGAGGGCAAGTCCCAGGGTCAAGATGAGAGACGATGGAGCTCTGGAGATTGTTGCTGTCAGGGCGTCTGACGTAGGGGAGTACACGTGCTCTGTTATTTCACCTGGTGGTAATGAAACACGAAGTGCTAGACTCAGTGTCATTGAGCTGCCATTTGCACCGATCAATGTCATCGCTGAGAGGAATGAGAGGATATCACCGAGGGCGATCAACGTCACATGGGTACCTGGATTCGATGGCAACAGCCCCACCACGAAGTTCGTTGTTGAGAGACGAGTGGTACCTGAGATGGGACCCATTGCTGATACTCTTTCTAATTGGGTTGTTGAGGATGACAATGTGTCTGCGGTTGTCAGGTGGTGTTTGCTCCGAGACTTGAAAGCAGCGGCTGCTTATCAGTTCCGGGTGACGGCGGTGAATTTAGTGGGTGAGGGCCCACCCTCAGAGCCCAGCAACATCGTGGCCCTTCCCCAGGAGCCACCCTCAGGTCCTCCAGTGGGTCTTGTAGGTTCTGCACGCTCGGATTCGGAAATAATCACCCAGTGGCAGCCACCCCTGGAGGAGCACAGGAATGGCCACATCCTCGGGTACATCCTGAGGTATCGTCTGCATGGGTATTACAATCAAAGCCCCTGGATCACCCACAACATCACCAACGAGGCCCAGAAGAACTACTTGATATCGGACCTCATCACCTGGAAGGATTACATCGTGCAGATTGCTGCGTACAATGACAAGGGTGTGGGTGTATTCACCGAGGGATTGATCATTAAGACGAAGGAGGGAAGACCCGAGGCACCACCGACGAACGTCAGGGCAGAGGCCGTCAACTCGACGTCCATCGGGGTCTGGTGGAAGCCCCCAAATCCTCAGAAGATCAATGGCATTAATCAGGGTTACAAAATTCAGGCGTGGACCGGTGGAAATTTCACTGATTCCAACGAATTCAAATCCCTGAAGGTGCCACCCAGTCTCTTCGATCCTCTGGCCGAGCAGAGTGCAGTGATCAGTGGTCTGAGGAAGTACACCATCTACAATATCACGGTTCTCTGCTTCACAGACCCAGGAGATGGTGAGAGATCGACTCCCATCGAAGTGAGAACCAGTGAGGACGTACCTGGAGAAGTGGAGAATCTCCAGTTCGACGATATCAGCGATCGAGCATTGACTGTTCGCTGGAGTCCTCCCGGTGAGGTGAACGGTGTCCTCACGGGTTATAAACTGACGTATCAGATCAAGGACAATGTCGATTCCCTTCGTGTCCTCAATTTCTCAGCTGACGTATTATCCAGTAAAGTGGAGCACCTGCAGCCGACGACGCATTATCGTTTTGAGGTGACAGCTTGGACGTCGAGGGGTGCAGGAAGGCCCAGGGTGGCGACAATTCAGTCTGGGGTGGAGCCAGTGCTACCAGAGCCACCACTCAAGCTCGCCCTCTCGAATATCGATGCCTTTTCCGTTGTCCTCCAGTTCACTCCAGGCTTCGACGGCAATTCATCGATCCTCACGTGGTCTGTCCAGGCCCAGACCCCCAGGAATACCACCTGGTACACCATCTTCGAGGTGTCAGACCCGGACGCCTCGACGATCACCGTTGGAGGACTCATTCCCTTCATGCAGTACAAATTGAGGCTCATCGCTGTTAATGTTGTGGGTGCCTCCAAGCCGTCAGAACCCACCAAGGAATTCCAGACAATTCAGGCACCGCCCTCTCATCCTCCCAGGAACGTCACCGTCAGGGCAATGAGTGCCACTGAGCTCAGGGTCCGGTGGATACCACTACAGCAGATCGAGTGGTATGGCAATCCCAGGGGGTACAACGTGACCTTCACCGAGGTCAGGACTAATAAATCCAAGAGCATCGCCATCGAGGATCACACTGCCAATTCGTACGTCCTGGAGGCAATGGAGGAGTTTGCACTCTACGAGATCGTCATGCAGGCGTACAACGACGTGGGGTCATCCCCATCGAGTCCAAAAGCCATCGAGAGAACTAGGGAATCCGTTCCCTCCGTGGGCCCTTCCAATGTCGAGGCTAATGCCACTTCCTCGACGACGATTTTAGTCAGGTGGGGTGAAATTCCTGTTGTCCATCAGAACGGACAGATCGAGGGCTACAAGGTCTTCTACGGGGCCAGTGGTTCACCCTATCAGTACAAAAACATCCCCAGGAACACGACATTCACCACAACTCTGACTGAACTCCGGAAATTCGTTCAGTATCACATTCAGGTGCTGGGTTACACGAGATTGGGGGATGGGGCTCTGAGTGGTCCACCTGTCAGGGTTCAAACCTTCGAGGATGTTCCTGGACCTCCGTCCAATGTCTCATTTCCTGATGTATCATTCAGCACTGCCAGAATCATCTGGGATACGCCTGAGGATCCCAACGGTGAAATTCTCGCCTACAAAGTCATGTTTCATTTGAATAATAGTCAGGAGAGGATCTTCTCCAAGGAATTCCCGGCGTCTGACCGGACATTCCAGGCGCATGACCTCGAGGCCGAGAGGTACTACATGTTCTCGGTTGCTGCACAGACGAGATTGGGATGGGGTAAAACAGCATCGGGTCTGGTTCTCACCACCAACAACCGGGAGAGGCCACAGCCACCCTCGATGCCCCAGGTGAGTCGATCCCAGGTTCAGAGCAGACAGATCACTTTCTCGTGGACACCAGGACCCGATGGTTTTGCACCTCTTCGTTATTATACAGTCCAGAAGAGCGAGAACTCCGGTCCTTTTCAGATCATCCCCGAGAGGGTCGACCCCACGTTGACGTCATACACAGCCAATAATTTGAAGCCCTTCACCTATTATCAATTTCGAATCCAGGGGACCAATGATATTGGTCCATCCTCGTGGAGTGGTGAGTCTATTCAGGTGCAGACACTGCCAGCAGCACCAGCCAGGGGTGTCACTGGACTCAGAGTTGTTCCCATCACGACGACGAGTGTCGAGGTGCACTGGGAGGTGATCGAGGAGGTGCACTGGAGTGGGGATTACGAGACCGGTGGTTATCGCGTTGTGTATCAGCCAGTTTCGGATTTTCCAACGGCCCTGGAGGCCACCCCCAAGCAGGAGATCCTGGGGATCAGACAGGGCAAAATGGTACTGAGTGATCTGATGGAGGACAGGAATTATGAGATCGTTGTCCTGCCATTTAACTCCGAGGGCGATGGACCAGCAAGTCCTCCAGTCACTGTTTACGTGGGTGAGGCTGTGCCGACGGGGGAGCCCCAGGGGGTCAGGGCACTCCCCATATCTGGGACTGAGGTGACGCTCCAGTGGAGACCACCTCTTGCCAATATGCAGAATGGAGATCTACTGGGGTACAAGATATTCTATCTCGTCACTGATTCACCCCAGGCACTCGAGAAGAAACAGGAGGAGGAGATCGAGGTCGTACCTGCCTCCTACCTCATCCACAATCTCGTATTCCTGGATAAATACACGGAGTACAGGATTGAGGTGCTCGCTTTTAATCCAGCTGGTGATGGCCCAAGATCACCCCCCATCACTGTGAGAACGAAACAAGATTTACCTGGTGCACCCATGAATCTCCAATTCTCCGAGATCACGATGACGAGTATGAGGGTCACCTGGGATCCACCCAGGATGAGGAATGGCGAGATCGTCGGGTATATCGTGACTTATGAAACTGCTGAGCAGAATGACAAGTTCAGTAAACAGGTCAAGCAGAAAGTAACCGAGGGGAGTCTCCTGGTGCAGCCCCTCGAGGAAGAGGTGACTTATACCTTCATGGTGAGGGCATTGACCATTGATTTTGGTCCACCTGTTTCGGGGAATGTCACCACTGGGCCCCAGGAGGGATCACCCATGGCACCCAGTAAACTCAGTGTCACCAAGACTCCGGTTTCCAGTGTTGACATGCAGTGGGTGAATGGAGCCTCGGGGAAGGGCCCCATCCTCGGGTACTACATCGAAACCAGGAGGAAAGGTAATTTTTGGGGGTTGATTATTTTTTATTCAGGGGTGGGAGAGAGAAATTTTCTCCTTCTCCCATCTCCCAATGGATTCCTCTTTCAAATCGAATCTTAATTATTTTTTCATATGTTATTTGTTTATTCGTGGTGGGTACAGCCATCGAAGATTGGCGGAAGTGTAAGTCTAACATCCCCTTGAGTTCATTTGCAACATAATTATTCCATTAGATACATTTACCATAACAATTAATTCATTCTTCATAATTTCTCGTTATCAGCAATTGTAATCCATTCATTAATACCCGAATTAATTAATTTTCAATCATAATTATTTAATTACTGACAAAATTCGCAATCCAATTATTAATTAAATTAATATCAAATAACATAAATATATATATTTTCAGTCTTTTGGGAATTAAAAAACGAATAGATCCAATAGTGATTTTTTTTCATTAAAAATTGACATTCAGAAAAATTGATAATAATTGGATAATCTTTGGCTTTAGACGAGACTCGCTGGCAGACAATCGTGAAGACGAGCAACGGCCCCTTGACGGACTACTCGGTGTCTTACCAGAACCTTCTGCCCTCCACTTCGTACCTCTTCAGGGTGATATCATATAATCGATACGGAATAAGTTATCCCGCTTATTCTTCAGAGACAGTGGTAACCCCATCGAAGCTCTACTTCGAGTACGCGTACCTCCAGTACAAGCCATTCTACCGTCAGACGTGGTTCATGGTGACCCTGGCAGCGACGTCGATCGTCATCATCATCATGGTTGTGGCAGTGCTGTGCGTCAAGAGCAAAAGCTACAAGTACAAGCAGGAGGCGCAGAAGACACTGGAGGAGTCGATGGCAATGGACATCGATGACAGACAGGCATCTGATCTGTCTCTGTACAGGACGAGACCCTCAGGTGGTACCTTGAATATAGGCAGCGCCTGTGGTACACTCGGCAAGAGGAGCACCCTGGGAAGGAAGTCCATTCATCCACCACCACCTCCCATGCATGGAAAATCACCACCAAGACCATCACCAGCTTCTGTCGCTTATCACAGCGATGAGGAGAGTCTCAAGGGGTACGATGAGAATCCTGATGACTCCAGTGTCACCGAGAAACCCTCGGAGATCAGCTCCACTGACTCTCAGGGATCAGAGAGTGAAAACGAGAGTGTCCAGTCGGATCCCCACTCCTTCGTAAATCACTACGCAAATGTAAATGACTCCCTCCGCCAATCCTGGAAGCGACAGAAGCCTGTGAGGAATTATTCCTCGTACACAGACTCTGAGCCAGAAGGTAGTGCAGTTGTCAGTTTAAACGGTGGACAGATCATCATGAACAACATGGCGAGGTCCCGAGCACCTCTCCCCGGCTTCTCCTCATTCGTATGATCCTCCTGACACCTGGAGCAACTTATCATTGTGATATACTAATTGACATTAACAATTTATTAATTTATAGACTCACTCATCGAGATCTCCGTAGCTTACGAAGGGAGAAGACAGTTTAGATTATAGATAGTACATATTTTTGAGTGTCCTGGAGCTTTTCATGAGCTCGTCATGAGATCCTGAAATTACTGCATTTATCGCCTGTGCCACCACTTATTTTTGGTTTTTTTGTGAGATTTTCTCCTGCCATCGCATGTAAATTTAGCTCTCATACGTACATTCTGGGGGAGAGAGGTAAAATAATTTCCTCTTTATGCCAACGATTCATTCATAAATTGATGTTCATCATCCGGACCTTTTGGAGATCAATTCATATTTTTTTTTAATGGGTATTCATTTTCACCATTTAATTACACTTTTTGCTGGTGAAATTATCAGAGATTTTACCCCTCTCTCCCCTGATATCGAAAACAATCATATCGTTGGAGTAAGTACGTAATCTTGTTTGTAAAGATTATTAGGGTCCGAGTGTCTGTAAATATTCCTAACACACTTGACTGAAGATTTATTTTTATTTGATTATTGGAGGAGAATTTCATTTGTCCAACACATACGAGACAGATTTAATTAGTAATTAGTTGATAAATAAATCTTTAGGACCAATATCCTCGGGAGGGTAGGAAAAAGGCTGAATTTACAAATTTTTCTATTAATTAGGGGCAGAATGGACTCCACTTCAACTTTTTGAATTAATTAACTTTTTCATTTACTGTTAAATTGTAAATTAATCGCAATTAATGATTTTTCTTTGGTTCTTTTTCATGATTACTTTCCCCTTGGGTCATGGATATTTCGAATTTTAATAAATTATCCATTTTGCCCCACCCTCAGCCCTGCTATTATCAGGGGTCCAATCACTGCCCACCATTTCAACGTTTAGTTCAATTTCTCTATTTATAAATAATTATAGCAGGAATACTTATCAATCAATAAGTAAATTTAAGAAATGTTTTCTTTTCGTACATGTTATTACCTTTAATAAAAAGCGATTTATTAAATTTATGAGAATATCCATTTGTCTATTAATTATAAAAATGGGATTTCATGGGTTCAGACATTGAGACTCTTCTCGCATTTCTGGTACCAACTGGCGAGATTTGAGGGAAGAGATTTCGGGGAAATTTGTTTGAGGGCTGACCAGACAGCGACGTCTCCGATTCCAGGAGTTTTACGAGTGGAGAACCAATTTCCATTGGTTATTTTCTTATCCAGAATATTTATGATTGATAGTTTGATTTTTAAATTGTCCTGGGAGACGAGTTGGTGGGAGAGGTCGAGAATTCCATCGATTTTTGTGGCTTCCTCCGGAGGGAGGGAGTCGTGGTTGTCCAGGAGTCTTGAGAGGTACCTGAGGAGATTCACTTCACCCAAAATTCTCGACTCGTGGAGACTAGAGAGCACCAATTCTGCATTGTTCACTGGAAATTCGAAATTAATCCCTACATTCTCCATTTTTGCTCCATAATTAGATTAATTACCTTTTTTCCAAATCAACGAGATGCTGATGACACTCTCTCCACATCCTCTGGTCCTCCCAAATCCTTCAGGAATCACTCCTTGGACACTGGAATGCTGGAAGGGTTCTATTCTGAAGTCCACGTCACTCCAGAGTTTTTTTAGCGCCAGAAGGGAGTAGGCAGGGCTCTCGGGGTTGACGTTCACCACGAAATCCGCAGTCACGGGTTCCTGGACAGGGAGAAATCAATGAGGGATGGGTTCAGGAAAATTTTAGGCAAGACGTTTTACCCTTTTGGATTTTCTCGGGCTCTTGGGATTCTCGTTCGACTTCAGGACATCACAGAGACTCAGCACTTGAGCCTTCAGCTCTGCCAATTGCACCAGGATCTTCTCCTGCCTCGTCTCCAGAGCTTTAACTTCAGGGAGAGGACTCTGCGAAAATAATTGTCAAATTCATTATCACTTGTGAATATAAAATAAAATCTGTTTTTTCTCTGGAGAACTGAAGGAATCAATGGAAAATTATTGAAACTGTAATGAATAAAAAATGAATTATTAATATAAACAATTGTGTAAAATTATTATGAACCCCTGAATTTTCCGAAAATTCCAGCTGTGGAATTTCCAGCGATGGAATGACATTTTCGTTCGAAAAAAAAAGAAAGAATTTTATCGTTAACCCTATTTTTCATTCGGATTTAAGTCGACGAGTGAAACCATCGATTCAAAAAAAAAAAACAATTACAAAATGCCAGTGCCCAGGGCAAGGAAAAATTGTCCGAGGGGAGGAGAGAGAGTGGCACCTCCACACATCGATCAAGCCCAACACCATATTCTCTTGGATCGAGTGATTAGTGCCCCTTGAAATTTCGGGATAAGTTGATCGTCAAAAGTACTGATATTTTTCTCGACTAGTCATGGCCTGTCCGAGGGTGAGTTTGAATTTTTAATCGACTCCTGGGTGTCCCTCGGGTGCGTCCACCACTGGAAAATTACGGGGAAATCAGTGGAAAAATGGGGAAAAACCTTGAGATAGTTGATAACCTGCGATGTGACATTCGAGTCGATCCTGCAGTCCTGCCTCGTGTGGCCATTGCGATGAATATTTTTCATTTCGTACATGCAATCACTCGATCGTTCCGGCAATTCGTCGTGATGGATTATCGGGCGTAAACTGTACATTGTCGTCATTTTGACGGTCTTTTTGAGGTCGATCGGCTTTTTTTGAACGATTTTTCAATTTTTTTCTGAGGATTTTCACACCGTTTTTTCGTTTCAACGACTGTTACTGTTTTTTATGCCGCCATTTTTTTAGATCGAGTGATTGTTGTTGTCGGTTTGGCTTCGGGGGAGTTCGGGATAGCGGGGGGCGGGGGAATTCAAAATTTGGGTTTTGGGAGGAATTTTCCTGGGAATAATTGAGAAAAAATTTCAAAATCATCGCGAAAATCCCGGAAGTCGGATCTGATCGAAATAAAAATCATTAATAAATGAATTATTCAATTAATTAATTGGGATAAGTCAGTGAAAAAATTAATAATCAAAATAATAATTAAAAACCCGCAATCCAAAAATCCAGTGCCTTTCGAAAAACCCAAAGAATCAAAATGTCATTCACTCCAAAAATTTTTCAACAAAAAAAATGATCAATTTGATTTAGGCGGGAAACAACTCCAATCAATACACTCCCCCCTCCCTCCCATCAATCCCCGCGATTTGGAAAAAAAATGCCGTGAAAATTCCCCGAGAATTCCAAAATCTCGGAAAACCCTCTCCCACCAAAAAATTTTCTCGAAATATATTTTTTCATTTTCCACTTCCCCCAGTCACCCCCTGCACCCCGAGCTTTGCAGATGGCGTATTCCCCCGGGCAGTGGTGAAAAATCTCTCTCGCGACATTCCTCCCCCCGAGTGAAATACCCGACAAAAAAAAATCCCCAACCCGTTAAAAACTCAAAATCCATCCCCTTAAAAATCATCCCCCGAAAAATCGTTCCTCCCCCGTGGCTATCGCGAAAAATTAAAAAAAAAGCCCCAAAAAGTGTTGAAAAAGTGGTGTCCTCTCGCGAGACTCACCCCGAACTAAGGTTATTCCCTGCGTATCAATTTCGCGGTTGCAAAAGGTGTTCCAGGTGCATCCGAGGGTGAAACCCCCACGTGAAATCCCGTGTGAACTCTCCAGGTGCATCCAGAACTCATTAAATGCCTCTGGAGCCCCAGGACTGACAGGTTAGAAAATCATTTACCCAAATTCATGAAAAAAAAAATTTCTCAATTTGAAGATAACTGTCGCCCCCTGGAGGAATTGCGCCGTCATTGCGCCGACGTTACGCCTCCCCAGGAAGGGGGGCCGATTAACCCAGAGAACCTGGTGAAGCCCCCCTGGAGTACCCTCACCCCCTCAAAAACGAAAGAAAAATTCAAATATTTCCACCCCCCAACTGGTGATTTCTCCCCGTTCCCCAGGCCCCCATTTTCCCCCACGAAAAAAACCCCTCATTTTGTCCCATCAAAATGGCGGAACATCCGGCAGTAGTCGATTGACCAATGGCTCGTTCCCTCTCATCTAGACCCTCAACGAAAAAAAGCGTACCGCCCTCCAAGTTGTGCCCCCCTGGCGTCACTGTTGTCCTCGTATTCAGCCCCCCAAGTATTTTTTTTTAATCAAATCGACACAGCATTTTAAAACGCCCCAGATTAAACCCAGAAGACGTGATAATCGAGGTTGTGGTGATAGAGGGACTAGTGAGTGCTATTCCACGAGGTGTACCTCGTCCCTCCGCGGCATCCCAATCCAGGGGATCATCGTGGACCCTGAGGGAGCTATTTGTTATTTCACCACCAATCCCATCGCAAATCTGGGGTTTTTCAAAAAAACTCGTTATTGTGCGCGCAATATGATTTTATGTATCGTCACGTGACCTTGGGGTGGGAAAAAATGGCGCAAATGGATGGGTACAAACATGGATTCATTGTCAATGCGGAGAGAGTATTTGTTTACAAACGTTTGTCATCATAAACCACGTGTCAAGTGACAAGGGTGATTGTGATTTAGTGAGAGGTTTAATCGAGGTTCTTGAGGAGAAGGTAGGCTTTGGGGATTGGGGGTGAGTTACATCTTCTCGAGGGTGAGGGAAAGATTTGGATTTATTTCGTCATTCCATCTTAATCCTCATCCCAACCCCATAATTACCCTCTAATTATCCCACTCATCAAAATAATCATCAACGAATCCTCCAAGTCACCAGAAAATCTCACCTACACAAGTCAATGAATATCTCTTCATTCAGAAAAAAATCCATCCTCAGAGTGACGTAGATTTCTGTCCCCCAGTGTCAGCAGGAGCCCGAGGATGACGGGTCGTGGCCCGAAGAGGCGAGGAAGGCCGCCGAAGTCGGTGGTGCTGGAACGTCCGAAGAAGTTTCAGTACCACTTGATGAAGAAGCCGAAGTACCTGCAGAAAGGTGCAGAGACTCCAAATTCACAGCCAAGTACACCAACAGCATCACGACCCACGTCACCAGTGGAGTCTGAGGAGAGCAGAAGGAGTACACGCTCCACGAGGAAATCAACATCAGCGGTGACACGAGGTGGTAAATCGAGAAAGGGTGGACACTCCAGTGCGTATCAACGAAGAGGTTACAACGCAAATGTTGATCTTCGAGACTCGGAGTATCACTACGGGTCGGACTTTGGTGACGAGTCGAGTGAAAAAAGTGAAGTTGACGATGATCCCCTCCTGCAGTCAGACCAGGAGAGTTCAGAGTCGGTCGGTGAGCCGGAGCCATCAAGCGACAGTGATTTCTCCCTCTCGAGTTTCAGCAATGGAACACCCAGGAAGAGTCTTCTTTCCTCGCAGAGGGCACCAAGTCCTGAGCCCCTGTGGCTCCAGAATCGTGAGCTGCCACCCCTGGAGCTCCCCAAGTCCTCCGAGGATCTTCTCATCTCGAAGGAGCACGTGATGCAGGCCCTCTCCATTTACGAGGTACTCAGGCATTTCAGGACACTCGTCAGACTGTCCTCTTTCAGGTTCGAGGATTTCTGCGCTGCCCTCACCTGCGAGGACCAGACCAATCTCCTAGCTGAGATTCATATTATGCTGATTAAGGCCTTGCTCAGGGAAGAGGACTCCCAGCAGACGCATTTTGGTCCTCTTGATCAGAAAGACTCTGTCAATGTCTCTCTGTATTTCGTCGATCCCATGACCTGGGGGGAGACACTCAGATCCTACGTCGAGAGTGACAAGAATTTCGATCAATCAATCCTGAATATTCTATCCACAACAGAGTATCCGTTCAGTGGAATTGATAATCGTCTGAAGGTCCTCCAGTTTCTCACTGATCAATTTCTCATAACCAATCCTGTCAGGGAGGATCTTCTCCACGAGGGTAACATGCATTACGATGATCACTGCCGGGTATGCCACCGACTTGGTGATCTTCTCTGCTGTGAGACCTGTCCAGCTGTTTTTCATCTGGAGTGTGTGGAGCCACCACTCGTCGATGTACCCACCGAGGACTGGCAGTGCAGCATCTGCAAGGCACACAAGGTCACTGGTGTCGTTGATTGTGTACCAGATGTGGAGAAAAATGGATTGCTGTGTAGACAGGAACACCTGGGATTCGACAGACACGGCAGAAAGTACTGGTTCCTGGCTAGAAGATTATTCGTGGAGAGTGAGGATGGCGATGTCTGGTACTACAGTTCACCCCTGCAATTCGAGGAACTCGTCAATTCCCTGGATAAGGATGAGTTCGAGGTGGCACTCTGCAGGGAGTTGTCTGATTACAAAGACGAGATCGTCAGGCAGATGGAACTCACTGAGAGCATAACTAATCAGATAAAAGGCAACAAGAAATCTTATCTTGAAATGGAGAATGCTCAGATCGTCAGGATGCAGAAGGAGAGGTCAGAGAAGAAGGAGGAGAGCCCTGAGGAGGATAAGAAGGAGGACGAGAAGATGGAGGTGAGTGATGATCACGAGAACCTGGAGAAAAAATCTAATTCACCATCCGAGGCTGGTGATGAGGATGAAGAGGAGAAGGGCAAGGATGGCAAGAAGCCATCGACGATGGTAACGAGATCCAAGACTGGTTCGTTAACACCCAGAACATTCAGCATGGACGACGTCAAGAAGAAGAATAATGACACGGAGAAGATGGATAAGATACTCAAGGACGAGAGATCTGACAATACCAGATTGACCAGGCAAAAGGCTCATCAGATTGCCACTGGCACTCATTTATTTAAACTAGGCATGGACAACAATTTTAAATCCTATGTCAATCAGTACAGCACCAACACGATAGCCTTGAATAAATCCCAGAGGAATGAGGAGCGTGACAAAAAGCGTCACCTGTCACACAAATTTTCATTGACACAGGCATCTGAATTCAAGTGGGTGGGCAGTTTGACTGGTGCCAGGGCACTCCTCGTCAGCACCATGAGGCAGACTATTCTCCAGCTGGAGAGCAATATACAGTCACCATTTATGCATCCAAACTGGCATCTCCTGAAGAAACCCTGGATAACAGCAGTTGGTGTTTGTGTGAGTCCCAGGGATTTTGCCAGGGCACTGATTGTCCTGCAGGCGTGCATCAAGTCATGTGTCTTTGCTAATGTATGGCACGATCAGCTGGGGCACGTCAAGCTCCAGAGAGTGACTGCTGTTGAGAGGGAGGAGAAGAAGAGGCTTGATAAGAAGGAGAAAAAGGAGAAGGAGGACGAGGAGGAGAGGAACAGATTGACCTTCAATTTTGTCAAGTACTCGTTGGGGCTTAAGCATCAGGTGTGGAAGCAAAAGGGCGAGGAGTACAGGGTGCACGGACAGTGGGGATGGCTGTGGATATCAGCGAGCAGGAGATACAAGGGAGAGAGCAAGTGCCTGAAATTAATACCCCAGAAAATAATGGTGCAGATCAGGGATCAAGGGGGGATTAAAATTTTAGCACTTGATCCACCGACTTATGAGTTCCTGATTCAGGAGTACTGCGACAAGAAGGAGATCAAAGAGATTAAGGAGATCAAGGAGGAGGTGCCCGAGGTGAAGGAAGAGGTTGAGGCTGAGGTGAAGGAGGAGAAGTCAGACGAATCGAAAGACAAACCTGAAAAGATGAATTTGTCGTTCCTAGCTGGAATGAAAATCGAAAAGGTATTTACTCCAATCGAAAAATTCGAGGAGATTGACGTGATGAAAGCCCTGACAACGCCAGGACGTCTTCACTACCCCAAGATAGCCAAGAAAACGAAGATCGATGATTTTTTGGCGAGAAGAACGCACCTGAAGATTCTTGAGGAGCGAAGACTGTCCCAGAGTGAGAAAAAAGAGATAAAAAAAGAGGAGAATGAATTGGATGAGGATGATAACGAGGACAGCACCACCACGGACAACTCAATCCTCAGTATAATCTCAGGAAAGATTCCGAATAAAACTCTGTCGCCATCGGTGCGTGAGATGCTTGTGGTCGTCAGCAAGAGGATCCAACAGGTGAGGGTGCAGTACGCAGCTGTCGTGAGACTTGGAAAGAATAATCACTGCTACTCGAGGTACTGCAACATGACAGGACAATCCCCGAAGGCGCCCATCACACCTCAGAGTCTAACGAGCACATGCTACTCCCCAATTTGCCTGCAGAAAGCTCGACTAAAACGAGATCTTGTGAATCTCCTGAGAAAAGCCAATGCCTTGAATAACAATCAGGTGACACCACCACCACCGAAAAAACCTGAGGAGAGTACGGACGCCATCAGGAGGGATCTGGAGTCAGCTGTGGCGCTTGCTACTCATTGCTCTGAGGAAGTTCCAGCGACGAATGTCGATCCAGAGTCACCGAGGGCTAAAAAAATTAAGATCGAGACTGAGGGAGAGGCTGGAGAGGCTGGAGATGCTGGACAGCTTGATGTTGAGAAGATTGAGAATTCTGGGGATGTTAAGCCCAGTACAACAACAACAATTGTTAATAAACGAGGGAGAACTGTTCAGAGGTGTACGATGGCCAAGGAGATGACAGCTGATGGCACTGAGAGAATTTACTCGACTGGTAATCCTGAGGGGAAGGTGTACCTGAAGAAAGTGGCGATTTCTCTGGCTGAGAGGAGGAAGAAGAGAGTGCCAGTGAAGTATCCACTGTGCTCTACATTCAGCACGAAAAATAATAAGAGGAGTATTCTCCTGCTGCCTCAGCACGAGCTCAGAAAATTGGCAAGGATGGGTGGTAAAGCACCTGTTGGTGGTTTTCATCAGATTGCCAAGGCGAATATGACAGTGTGGCCTTATCCATGCCCCAGGCCTCTCTTCAAGACCTGCTGGCTTTACAGAACGGTTGGCCTCAAGTCACTGGCTGCTGCTGCTGTTCAGTTGAGAATTCTCTGGGGGTGTCTCAGGTGGGACGATATGGTGGCTAAACCTGTGTCGTCCGATGGAAAACATCAGATCACCACTGACACTGAGATCATGTCACTGGAGATTCTTAAGCATCGACATGTTGGACAGTTTATGGATAGGACTCAGTATCTCAGGAGAAAAGTCGTTATTCCTCTGGAGTTGCCCAAGCAGATCAGGGAGGTGACTAGTATCAGAAGTGGATTGAGGAAGAGGAAGAGACCTGAGAGCCCCCAGAGCACTGAGCCACAGGTATCTGAGGAGTGGGTGGATGAGGATAAGCTGGAGCTCTGGGAGATCAAGCAGTACGGAGACAGGTGAGTCTATTTTTTTGAATCTTCATCGATTGCTGGGATCAGGGGCTTTATTCCATATATTTATTATTAACAATACCATTGAAATTTGCATTGCAATTATACAATCGTTTGAGCTTCAATCCCTCATTAACACCATGAAATACAGATTAACTAATCCCTTTGCTTTTTCGCTGTTTTTTCCTGTACCTTGATGTAGGTTGGAGAAGGCTAATGCACAGATTATTACTAGGAGCAGATCAGGTGTACCACAGACAGGTTCATTCGTCAACAGGGGATCGCTCTCCGGTGCTGGTGAGACACTGACTAGTAAAGCAACACCCGATGAGATCAAGGAGAAAATGGAGCAGCAGTTGAGGATACAGAGGGCTGCACACCAGCAGAAAAGAGTTCTGGAGACACTCAAGAGTCCAGCCAATGCTGGACAAATTGTCAAAGTCACGAGTAATTCTAATCAAGAGGGCACCGTGAAGATTGTCTCGAAGGTGGCAATTCCCCCGACACCCACGAACCTCCAGAAATCCCAGCTGACATCACTGCTGACAGCAACCCAGAATAAACCACCTCCAGGTGTTCGTCGAATATTCATGGTTAAATCAGCTGATGGTACAACGAGAATGATCGATGGTACGACGAAGGATATTCTCTGCAAGAGGCCCACCACACCGACAACACCCACATCTCAGTCCCTCATCAAACCCGCCCCCCAGACACCCCATCAGCCCCAAAGAGTTCAAATTCTTCGAGGTCCTGATGGCAAACTGCAGGTACGAGGTCTTATGCCGGGTCAGCAGCTGGTGCAGATGCCAGATGGAAAGCTTCATGTATTGAATACCACTCAGACTCCTGCCGCAAATGCTCCCACCACTCCTACACCCCAGAAAACCGTGACAACCATGATAAAAACACCAAATTTGAAAGCAACGCCAGTTAAATTGCCAGTATCGACGCCCCAACAGGTGACTCGTGTGAAGGGTACCGCATTGGCTGTTGTTTCGAATTTAGGTAGTGTTGTTACAACACCAAAAACCAGTACTCTGGTGATGGCCAGCCCCACCCAGTTGCCCCCATCAAATCAGGTGATTAATACGAATCAAATAATCGTCAATAATCCGAATTTGGTGCAACAATTAGCGAGTGGTAAGGCGCAGATAGCGACCATTGGTGGTCATCAGGTGATGATACGAACTACACCAACAGGCAATCAGATTGTCCAGCTGAATACATCGAGCTCTGGAATAATTCAAGTGAAAAATCCTAAAGTCATTACAACTGTGACAGCTCCAACAGCCACAACATCAGTAACAAGTGGAGCTCAAGCCCCAGCTACAACTGCAGTTGTGTCAACACCAGCTCCAGCAGTTGCTGCACCAGCACCGGTAGCCGATGAAACACCAGTTGCAGCGCCAGTTGCTGCAGCAGTTACTGCAGCATCACCATCGACTCCAGGGACTCAAGGAGCTGCAGGCACACCAGGAACTCCAGCAGTTGCCGCAACACCAGCAGCTGCTTCACCACCCCCAGCACCAGGAAGTGTCGAGGCATCTCTTTTAGCTGGACAGCCACCGGGAACGATAATAAAATGTGTGACGGCTCAATTGATTCAGACGAGTCAGGGGCCCAGGATTGTTCTCCAGGGTTTACAAGGGACGGAATTGACTCAAGCCCAGACGGCAATGGTCCAGCAGCAGATAAAGCAACAGCTGATGAAGGCACAGGCGACATCTGGTAAACAGGCTGTTCTTGGTCCCATGAAAATTTATCTGGCAATGCATCCAGTCTCTCAGCCATCACCAGCTACTCAAAAGCCACCGGCAGCAACACCAGGAGTTAAATCACAGCCAGTGACACCAGTTAAACCAGTTGCCGCCAAGGAGAACATTCCAGAGACCCCGAAGCAGCAGCAACCTGATAAACCAAAAGTCGTTGTGCAACAGGTGAAGGAGGAGGATCAAAAGAGTCCTCTCGCCAATGGGCAACAGCCCCAGGTACCCAAGGATCCTGGCCAAAATAAATTCATTCTCACCCCCGACTACATCCAGCAGACGATAAAAAATGCCCTCAAGCAGGAGAATCTCAATCCTGAAATCGAGGAGAAGCTGCTGCAGTTGCAGAGATATCAGGAGAAGCAGATGAAGGTCGAGCCGAATCAGACCCAGACACCAGCGACGCCAGTGTCACGTGCACCATCGAGAAAACGTCCAGCACCAGTGACACCGGTGATTCAGAAGGAATCACCAGTGATTGAGAAGGAGATAGATGCTAGGAAGAAAGTTGTCATCAAACAGGAGCCGAAGGATATCAAGGAGATGAGCCCCACCAAAGTGCCAAAGGTGGAGGACGAGGCATCCAGGAGATCAATAAAAATCAAAGAAACCCAAGAGGCCAGGAGGCAGCAGCAGGTTCACTCCAGGATGCAGGTTCTCCTGTTCAGGCACAAGGAGCTGCTGAAGAAAGATATCCTGAAGAAGAGGGCACTCCTGGAGAAGGAGCTGCAGATTGACATACAGAAGGATCTCTCCGCTGAATTGACATCGAGGACAAAGGCTGAAAGGCACAAGCAGGACGAGGTTAAAGTTGGGGTTAAAAGGAAGGCTATTCAACCACCTGGACAGCTCAGCCCATCCAGCAAAGGGAACAAAGCCAAGAGGCACAGGTCATCTGGCAGTGGTGCAACTCCTCCTGGTGGACCGTCCGCTGGACGAGTCAAGAAGCAAAAATTATACTGCCTATGCAGAACACCCTACGATGAAACTAAATTCTATGTGGGATGCGATCTGTGTAATAATTGGTTTCATGGAGAGTGCGTGGGCATCACCGAGGAGATGAGCAAAAGCCTGTCAGAATTTGTTTGCACTGAATGCAGACATGCCAGGGACACCCAGGAGCTTTACTGCCTGTGCAAACAGCCTTACGATGAATCTCAATTTTATATCTGCTGTGACAAGTGTCAGGACTGGTTCCATGGCAGGTGCGTTGGCATTCTCCAATCTGAGGCTGATAATATCGACGAGTACGTGTGTCCCAATTGCCAGAGGAATTCATCAGTAAATTTTGCTAATATGAAAAATCTCAGCGCCAAGGATTTGGATTTACTGAAAAAGCTTATTAAACATATCCAGGTGAGGAGCAATTTTTATTTTTCAATTGAAAGAGAAAATTATTCCAGAGAATTTTATTAATGAGTGGAATATGTGATTGTTTTAGGCTCACAAAAGCGCGTGGCCCTTCATGGAGCCTGTGGACCCCAACGAAGCCCCAGATTATTATAAAGTTATTAAGGAGCCCATGGGTAAGAGTTAATTAATGATTGTAAATAAAATATATTCCTGAGTGTATCCCTTGTTGCAGATCTCCAGACGATCGAGCTCCGGATAAACGACCGTTCCTACAAAAAACTCTCCGAGTTCATCGGCGACATGACGAAGATCTTCGACAATTGTCGCTATTACAACCCCAAGGAGTCACCGTTTTTCAAGTGCGCCGAATCCTTAGAAACTTACTTCGTCCACAAGATTAAGAGTCTTAGGGAGAAGTTTTCCGAGAACAAATGATTCAGCCACTAGTGAAACCGAACTCAGTGTTTATCATTTTCCATTTTTTAATTTATTAAAGGACTAAATAAAAAATAAATATCGAGTCGAACGAAAGAGAAAGAATGATAAATATCCTCTGGCCTCTGAGTTCAAATCCTCGAACATTAAAATTTTCTTTTTTTTTAAACTGTAATAACGCGTGAAGAGTTTACACTAATAGTTGATTAAGAATTAATTAGGTATACGCATAATAAATTGTACAAATTTGTTTATTATGCTTGATGTAATGACTTAAGTTGTTTTAATCACTAAATTTTTCTATGAACTTGTTTATAAAACGAAAAAATACGATGTTAGTCTGTAGGATTGAAGCAGAGCGTCAAAATATGGGGGAAAAATCACAATTTGCATTGTAAATACTCAAGATAAATGAAGTTTCTCCATCGAAGAACAATTTTATGACAATTCGATAAACGAAGATCGTCTGATTCTCATGAATTCCACTGGACATGATCATTCATTAATTTTTCGTTGCCTTACATTATTATTATTATTATTTTAATTAAACTGCTAACGAGAGAACACAGATGTAAATTTTTATGCCAGGGTAAACAAAAGTTGATGATTGTACAGTATTTTTAATTCAAATTGCTCGATGTGACTCGATGAGGATTGGAGTTATTAATGGAGAAATTATTCAGGTGAAAATTTAGGTTTAATTAGTGATTAATTATTTTTCACAGTTGAAGGTTTACATTGTAATTACGAGTGTAAGCACTATTTTCTGCTCTTTATTTTTATTGGTAATAAAGGAATTGTAGCTTTCATTGCGAGTCACGAGTTGAATTTATCACGATTAGAAATTAAGGTAATTAGTAATTAGGGACTAGGGGGAGTGGTCGTGGCTTTTTATTTTGTCAAGAAAACGTCGGAGGTCAATCATGTATTTCGATTTCGAGGGCGCAGAATAAAGAGATTAAATCATTAATTATTTCTTCATTAGTAATGGTTAATTAAATTTATGGGAAATTATTTAGAGACAGTGATTCCATTATCATTGAAATTCCTACATTCACCGTAAAAAAAAAAATACACTGGACTTTGAAATTCCTAGGACGAATTTCGTCGATATAATATTTTCACCCTGTAGTCCCCTCCGTATAATTTCGAGTGATTGATGATGGTATCCCGAGTATGCGCAGTGCTATTATCCCCAGAGGACCGGTTTTGTATCTCATAATCTAGAATAGTCGTCCTCCAGCTCTCGAGACTCCAACACGCGTCGATTCGAAATAATTCGAAAGAAAATCCGAGAGAGAAATTCGTCGAACTTCCACTTGAGTTTTCCACTGGTCCTCCAGGATGCTGACGAGGAGTTCGAGGCTCTGCCGAGGGTTTTTCCAAGGTACGTGCACCTGGAGCCCTCGCCCCTATTAACCGATAGAAATCCTTATCTTATCTATTACTCAATTGATAGTGATAACACTCAGTTGGGAGTAATACAAGTTCATTGGATCCACGGGCTGAAGGCCAATTACGTTTAAGTGATTGTAATCAGAGATAACCGATGGGGGGAGCATTATCACCATTACAATCTGGCATTTCTCATTTTATTGATATTTTTATTTATTAAACATTTATTAAACTAATGGGAAATTCAGGGATTTATATTTCGAATTACGAATTTTTATTTTCATTCCCATGAGTTTTCCTTAGGAATGAATTAATAAAATAAAATGATTTCTACAAAATAATATATTATTAATAAAAAAATCAAAGGTAAGAGTCAATGGAGATTTTTAACGACCGCGGAACCGTCGGCACCTTCTGTGAGAACGGAAATCCCAGGCCCCAGGTCCCGAGAACTTCTCCAGGAGCTGAACAAATATCAGGTGAGATGCCCCCAATTCCTCCGATAAACAAAATGAATAAACAATAAAAACAATAAAATATTCACTGACAGCAAGCGGCAACAGTTCAATTATTCGCGGACTACGACAAATCCTCCGGTAATTACCTAGTGGACGTCGACGGGAATACATTATTAGACGTCTACATGCAGATATCATCGATGCCCCTAGGATACAACCACCCGGCGATGCTGGAGGCCCTGTCGAATCCCCACAATCAGCGATCAATCATCAACAGACCAGCCCTCGGGGTTTTCCCAGGTGGTGATTGGCCGGAGAAGCTGAAGAGTATTTTACTGAGACCTGGAGTTGTTCCACCAGGTCTCACTCACATCACCACGATGATGTGTGGCTCATGCTCGAATGAGAATGCATTTAAAAATATATTCATGTGGTATGCCAACAAGAGGAGACATGGACAGCCATTCACTCAAGAGGAAATGGAGACGTGCATGATCAATCAGAGTCCAGGATCCCCCAGCTACTCCATCATGTCTTTCAAAGGTTTCACTGCAAATGAAATTCAATTCACTCAATTTCCTTTTAATTTCCTTCATTTCCTTTTATTTTCCACAATTGATACCCCAGAAACTTGAATTAAAATTCAATTCAATTGATTTCCTCTGGCGATGATGTCTCCAAAAGAATTGCAACGATAAATAAATAAACGAGGAGTAGATAATGAAGAATGGATTCGAATAATTCCAGGTGCGTTCCATGGAAGAACCCTGGGATCCCTCTCGGTGACCCACAGCAAATACATCCACAAGATCGACGTTCCGGCCTTCGACTGGCCGATAGCATCATTCCCCCAGTACAAGTATCCCCTGGAGGAAAACCAGAGGGAGAACAGAGCAGAGGATGAGAGGTGCCTGGCAGAGATCGAGGAGCTGATGGTGAAGTACGACAGGGAGAGGAATAATCCAGTGGCTGGAGTCATCATCGAGCCCATCCAGGCAGAGGGAGGGGACAACCATGGATCCCCCTATTTTTTCCAGAAGCTTCGACAAGTCACGAGGAAGGTACATCCCCCTCATCTTCAGGGTGATATAATTCGTCATGAGCTCCAGGAGAAATAAATTTATTTATCGATTGGAATTAATTACAGCATGGAGCTGCCCTTCTGGTTGACGAAGTCCAGACTGGTGGAGGGCCAACCGGAAAAATGTGGTGTCACGAGCACTTCAACATGGATTCCCCCCCGGACATCGTGACCTTCAGCAAGAAAATGCAGTTGGGAGGATATTTCCACTCTGCTGAGCTCAAGTACACGACCAATTCGATTTTTAATTCATTTTTATCAGAAGGATAATTGATACATCACTCGTTTATTGCAGGCCCAACGTCGGCTACAGGGTCTTCAACACCTGGATGGGAGACCCGAGTAAACTCATTCTCCTGGAGGCAATACTGAATGTCATCCAGAAGGATAATCTTCTGGAGAAGGTCTCGAAGGTCGGGGAGTACACGCTGGAGGGTCTGAAGGCCATCGAGAAGGAGCACTCGACTCTCATCAATTCTTCCAGGGGACGAGGGACTTTTATTGCCTTCGACGGTGCGACTGTCGAGCTCAGGGACAAAATTGTGAAGAATCTCCTGAGAAAAGGTGAATAAATTTCCCAATTATATCCCGGGAAATTCATCAGATTAATTTGATGATAATTAATTATGGGATTATTAATTTCATCTTGCATCACCAGGTGTTCAAGCTGGTGGATGTGGTGCCAGAGCTGTTCGACTTCGTCCAGCCCTGACGTTCTCCCATCACCACGCCGACGTATTTTTAGACGCTCTACGTTCAGTCCTCAAGGAATAAAAAAAATAAATCCAAACGAACGTCACAGTCAAGTCTTCCAGCAATTACTGATATTTTTGTACATCATCCCCAGGGAATGAACCTCAAAAAATTACTTTAAAAATCCCCACGTGAATTTATTTGGAGAGCTCAACGCTCCGCTCACAAATATAAATATACAATCCAAAGAAACTCATTGGCTGATTCTCTTCAGGATTTCCCCGAAGTGGTGAAACTCCTGTGCCCTCTTTTTCCTCATCATGTACTCGACCGTTCTCATCCTGACCTTGGGCTCACCTCCACCCTGTTTCAGGGACATCTTCCAGAGGCTGACAGCAAGATTGGCAACAGCTGGATGCGTGAGATCAGCCCTCATGACAATCCTGGCGAATACCTCCATCGCGAAATTCCCCTGTTTCTCACTGATTTCCGTTCCCCCCAGGTGCTTCAGGTGATCGATGATCTCCTCGAGGACTTTAGTGCAGATCTTATTGACTTCATTAATGAATTTCTCATCGCTCCCATACAATTTGTCATTAGAGTCGACCTTGTCGATGTGATATGGGTAATTTTCCCTGGTGACGGTGGCGAGGAGATCCAACACCCTGAGGTACACCTGGTACTTGAGACTGCTGTGCTCGTCGAAGCACCTCTGGACGACATTGAGGAGTCCCCTCATGAGATATAGTACCCCGTGTTCAGGACTGTCAGGTACCACCAGAAGAGTGGACAAAAAATTGGACAGGTACGACACGAGATAGGGCTCGGTGTTCCTGACACGTCCCTCGATGTCCACCGTCTTCTCCATCTCAGGAACGAGACTGAGGGCGGCCTTGAAGCACGCATCAGCCTGCCCCAGACACTGATTCACCAGTGCCACCTGCCCCGAGAGCAAATACAGCTGGAGTCTCACCTGGACTTGAGTCAATGATGGAATTGTTATGAAGCAGAATGCAGCGCACGCCCTCACGAATGCTGACGTTCTCCTGGTGTGGTGTCCTCTGACGATTCGACGGGTCTCGACGGCCTGTCTATTGACACACTGCACCAGCTGGACGTGCACTGGGTCCAGGTTGGGAAAGGCCGCTCTGGCCTCGGCGTAGAAATTCAACTGCTTCTCGAAATCCCTGCCGTAGTCCACCCTCTGCACCAGGAGACAAATTAAATTACCAATCTGTCTCTTCTCGTCGTCGACTGTCAAGGCTGATACCGAGTCATGCATTATTCTCGCTATGAACATCAAGGCGTTGATGATTATTGGATCGGTAATTGGTCCTGCGTTAGTCTGACTCGAGAATCTCTCGATTATTCCTTTGCACACCTCCACTTTTATCGGCTCCTTGTGGAAGAGATCCACCAGGGGAAGGAAATTCTCCATGGTCAGCAGTGACTCGAACTCCTGGGGACCGGATATTATCCTCTCGATTATACCCTGCAGCTGGGGATAGAAATGCTGGAACTCGCGATTATCCGAGAGGTGGGAAATTATTTCCCCCAGGTAATCGTTGATCTCCTTCGTCGTGAAGTGATGGACTACGAACTGAATCCACACCTCAGTGCAGTGCATGAATTTCACTGGGTCACCGAGGCTCGTTATGTACCTGGAGACGATGTCGTAGACTTCCTGGGTGCAGGCCTTGGATGGCGACGCCTGTACGAGGCACTCCCCGAGGGATCTGTACAGGATATACTGAGGATATCCATCATCCTTGCACTCCGAGATGAACCTGACGAACTCCGTGCACCTGGAGGCGACGTACTCCGGCTTAAACGCCCCCAGGACAGCATTAAAAAGCAATGCCCCATTGTCCTGCTGTTTGCACTTGGTGAGGACCTCCCCGAGAAAATCCTCCGATCTCGTCGTCCTCGTCATCACCTGGAGGATCCAGTCGAGGGCCGGTGTGTAAAGATTCAAGTACGAGAACTGGCAAATCCCCTGGCGACTCAACTCCATCTTCGTCGAGTGGCTGAACAGCTGGTGATACGTCAGTAAAAAATCGTAAAAATTCTCCTTGACGAAGTCGAGGTCCTTCTTCAGGGCAACACCCACTCGACATAGGTAACACCTGGCGTAGATCGCTATCAGGGGATTACCAATTCCCCGGATCATCCGGGTGATCCGGAGGAGAGCTGTTGTGAATTCACTGGTCGTCAGGAAACCGTACGATTTTATTATCGCCATCTCCACGTAGAGGCGAGGCACTAGCTCTCGGATCGAGGCTATCTTGTAGAACCAATTTCTGCAGGTCTCTTTGGCATTCTCGGGGACCATCTCCGGGGTGAAACCCTCAGGGAGACTCGTCGGCACTTTGCTACCTGGTTTGTAATAGTCTGCCTTTACCTTGAGCCTCTCGTAGACGAGTTTGCCGAAGATATCAAGGATGTCAGTGATGAGTACGAATTTACTGGGGTAAAAAGCCATGGCGGAGGTGTCCACCAGGAGTTTAGCACACTGAATAGCTATTTTAAGAGCTTTTACCCTCTGATCTGAATGCCATGCTTGGACAAGCTCGTTGTTCAGCTGCTCTGTCCTCAGGGCGTACTCCTGCTGGGAGAGATCCAGCATCTGCCTCACGGAACCCTCTTCGAAGTCGTCCAGCTGCTCCAGGCGAGTCTTCACTTTATCCAATTGAGTGTTCGCCTGGACTTTGACAATTTTCTCACCTCCAGAGAGGAACGACGTGACGATCGAGAGTTTCTCCGACGTCGTGTACTTCGTCAGGATTGATGACCTCCAGGTACTCCACGGCTCCAGGAGGTGATCCTCATTTTTTTTTCCCGGATTAACGAGTGTTGGGGAGTAGTCCCACTCGTCGGCAGCCATTCGTGAGAGTGGATCGAGCTCCTCCTTGGAGAACTGGGTGAGGGGGTCAGTGCCGTCGAGGGAGGGGTTCGACAGGGGATCCATCAGGGAGAGGGGTGTATGGGTAGGGGTGGGAGTGCCTGTCGAGGAGGTGGTGCTGGTGCTGCGAAGAGGACCTCGACGCAGACGTCCCGAGTCCGTCAAAATCGTCGACGGCTTCAGGGGATGGTCCGACACCTCCTCCAGGAGGAGGCGACGACTTGGGGACCAGCCTTGGGGGGATGATATCCTGGCGTGATTAAACAGATTGATTTGATTATAATTTATTTATTTTATTCCCTTCTCGGGATTATTTACTTCGAGAGGACGTGGAGGACTCACCAGATGATCTCCATCGGATTCCCTGTTTCCCCCAGGGCTTTCAGAGATTTAACATCTTCTGGTTCAATTTATTAACCAATTTATTAAACAATTTATTAAA